>NC_135767.1:16896142-16913613 GCF_052425735.1 Oculina patagonica
AACAAAAAAACTGTAAAACAGCATGTCAAGAATTCTTGAATTAAAGTTTATTTGTTTTCCATTCATTTCTGTCTCAATTGATTTACCGGCGGAATTAACATACAGTGCCGAATTAAAGAGAACCTCCACTCTTACGACAAGTTGACGTTGAATTGTTTGAGATAATGCCTTAATTTCACATTTTTACAGGACAAGGGAGAAATAACATTTTAAAGCAACAAAACTGAGTGGAAAAGATTATGGCTTTAAAATTTCCCACGCACCGCCATTTTGGATTTTACATTTTACCATTACACGTCATAAAATCCAAAATGGCGGCGCGCGGGAAATTAAAATCTTTAGGAGGAAAGATCCTAACAACCGAATACTGTTCAGCGGCCAGCCCCGGTTTAGGAGGTTCAACTCCCATCCGCAGCGTCTACGCGTAACCAACATAATGACGGGAAACAGGCTGACTGCGGAACATAAAATCCGTCGAGTATTGGCTGACATAGATAGGGTCTATACAGAGAGATGGTAATATATATCGTCAGAAACACCTAAGGGGTGTCTGGTGTCGACCGACTATTGGCAGCAGACACTGCACATAAGTGATTTCTGTGGATATTATTTTTTTTTAAGAAATTCGAGGTTATACATTTCGGAACAATGTCCACGATCGGCTTTGTTGTTTCCCGTAGTAACGAAGAGCTTCTTCCGCATTCTGGCCACGCGAAAATTGAGGGAGAGCAAAAAGAAAGGGAAAGGGGGGGGGGGGGGATTGGCAGGGAGAGAAGATTCATGATTATTATATGGATAGGAAAACGGTGAAACTAAAACTTGAATCGGTTTGAAATGGCCCGTAAGTACCTTAACACACAGAAGAGAAGTAAGTCTTTTCCATATTTCGAACTGCTATATACAATCGTTAAATTCCCATACAAATTCTTATATTTTAGTTGTTACGTAAATAAATAAATAGTATGCACTGGAATAACAATACTTAGTATAATTATACCAAACAAGTGAATAGTGCTTTTTACGCGCGCTGATTGGTTAACTCGGAGGTGATTAGCAAAGTACTATTCACCTCCGAGCAGCTTTGTTTACCGAAAGATATGATGTTTTAGTCCGCTAGTTATTCAACTTGTGTGGTATATACTAAAACCATTTTTCGCCTCAGTGTCGGTGACGGTAAAACACACATATATGATAGGAGTTTCGGCGCAAATAGCAACAACTCTCTCGGCTCGCAAGCTCGCCTCGCTCCTTGTTGCTATTTGCGACCGAAACTCCTATCATATATGTGTGTGGCTGTCTCTGTCCTTGTCGCAGTGTTACAACCAAGCTTGTCTCGCTCACAAAAAAATTTTTTTGCAAGAGCTTGAAATATGTGCGCCAGAAAAAATTCCTATTGAACAATTGCTCTTATTGAGTAAACGAAGATGGGAAGAGGGAGAAGTGGAGAACTTAACTTGAATGTAAAGAAAAACTTGAAAATATCTCGTGTAAAAGCGTTTATATACTACAAAAAAACAGAAGAAAATGAAAAAATAATAATCTTTTTATCAGACGAGCTGGTAGAAAAATTGGACAGCAGCGTTGTTGCTAACGTTTTAACAAACTGAAAGACATCATTTTTTTATAAAATGAAAAAAAGCTCTGTCGGACTGAACTTTTATTTCAACATGTCTTCGCTGCTTCCAAGTATTTTTTTTTGGAGTTTTATTTTTTTCTTCTTTTTGTATCTGTTCTCGTAATTTCTCAATGTCCGGCTCTGTTAGCGCATTTTTTTGGCTTACATTTTTTGTAATGTTACTTCTAACATTTTCTTTGAGTTTCATGTAACGAGAATATTCATCTAAAATAATTTTAAACTCTTTGTCATCAACTTTATTGTTAATGAGAGCGGCAGAAACAAGTCTATTGACGGTTTCACGTTTGGCAACCGCAAGCGAAGTTATTTCATTATTTTTTGTAATTTTTGGTTCAAGTTTTTTGCTCGCCCCAGTGAAAGCGGCAGACAAAACGCCTGTAATAGCCGCGCATGCTGCAAGAGGAACGCTAACCGGCAAACCAACGACTGTCAACGCGGTGCCAAGACTGGAAGCAGAGAGAACACTGGACAAACCACCCATTGAAATTGCGGAATAATGTAAAACTGACTTTACCTTTTTATACTTTTTAGAAACATCACGGTATTTATCAACTTCTTTGTCAAAATCTGAACAAATTTGATTGATTTTTGTTAACCTAAAGTTTTCTGGCATTGTAGAAAACTGTTGGGTTGGAAGTTCTGGGTAAATTGACTGTTTTCCACCTTGCAATTCATTTTCAACTTCGTAAGGAGACTCTGATGGAGCGCTTGGGGGAAGAACGTTCAAATGAGACATTTCTATATTAATATATTTTTTTATTTAATTATTTAAATTCAATCTCAAAAGACAGAGGCAAACCATTGAAATAGTAAATATTACCATGTTCATCTCGCACAGTAATCTCTAAATTTTCAATATGCCTTTCTCTTACAACGTCACGAAAAACAAAAGCGTGTTCAGAGCTATAGTAAACATTTTCGTGGGGCTTGCCTTTTATATCAAAACAAGCTAAAACATCTGAACCTTTGCCGTTGAAAATGTTCATTTTTTTGTCTAAAACATCACAATGAATGATGTATTTTTCTGGTGAATTCCAATCCTTAAAAATACTTTTAGGACTAAAATTCCAATTTCCTCTGCAACTTTCAAACAAAAGACATGATATATTTTCATCGGATACTAGTTGCGATTTTTCTGGTTCATAAATTACATATTTACCTTCTGGTGAGTACAATTGTGTTTCAATATTTACGCTGATTTTTTTAAATTCTTTTTTCATTTCTTCGTCAAAACCTTCCATTGTGTAAAATCCTGCTGGAATTTTTACTGATTTATATTGTTGGTCTTCACCTCTTATCCATAATGTACCTGTTTTTAGAAGATTAAACCAAGAATTGTGAATGCTGCAGCTTGAAAGCCTTGCATATTGTATTTTTCAAGAGGAAATTCAAAGTGAACATTGTAAGGATTTTTTGTGGTGACAACAGTTAGCACAACCATTTTTATAATTATCTTTTAAAAAATAATTATTTAATATAAAATGGCACATCCTGTTACTACAGCTGGAGACAACTCTCAATCAATTTTTCTTGATGACAAAGAAAGAGATTTTATGAAGTGGATGAAAACCCAAGAAGCAACTAAAATCTCTGAATCGGCAAAAGACAAGGCGTGGAAATCTTTTATTGCTAAATACCCGAATGCAGACAGAACAAAATTTGAAGCACAGGTTCAATTTACTTATAATCATACTGCAACTGCCGACATTTATTATAATGCAGGGCAAGGCCATTTGATAAATGTTTTTGGCTCGGACAGAAAATATTGGAGCCGAGATATGAAAAAAGCAATCGGTGTTGATCAAAGCGTTGGAGGTTTTCCACAACAGCTGTCGCCAAGCGGCGCAAAAGGGGCCCCAGGGGCCACTGCCCAAAGGGCAGGCTCATCTTTGCCAATTCCTGCGATTGGATTTCACGAAGCCGCACCGAGTTTGAAAAAAAATATTTAACAAAATAATTTAAATCTATGTCACACCAGACCAATATTTCACAACGAAATTAAGAGAGATTTTTCAAAAAACAAAACTAAAGCATACATCAGGAAAAGAGTCAAAAAGGTGGCTTGCAGGCCCTAACATGAGCTACTGGCCTCAGCAACTTAACTTTGCTGTCTGGTGTGCGACAACAGGCAGTGGGATCAGTCGAGAGATTTTCGATGAAGAGCACTCAGCTCTCAGCTTGCCGCCTGTTGTGCGTAATTTTTACCTTTTTCACGTTTATTTCACAATCAGGCGAATATTGTTTCAGATTGGTGGAATTCAGAGCATAAGTGCCTTGCCTGGCGACCCAACATTTAGCCAGTTCGACAACAAGTACGACGTGGCTTCGTATAAAAGAATATGCGCTGAGTTCGGTGTCGGTCCGTCAAGCGATTTTCGTTTCACAAGAGGTGCTAACCACGGACTGGGTGACGTTTATATCTGGATCTCAAATATTGGTCCGAAAAATTCTGGAGCAAAATACCCTGATTACGATAAATTTTCTGATGAAGGTGGTGCTTCAAGCAAGGGTAACTTAATTCAATACATAGAGCCAGATAATTCAGCAAATGCACAGGCAGACTGGTTTTGTCCAAACGGAACACAAGGGCTGACTCAGGCAGGTTTGTCGAGAGTAAACCAGTCTATAGAGGCTTTTGTCTACTGTATTTTGGGTTCGCAGGTCAACGTTCGAAGTAGCATACTTGGCACAGGCGGCCGCGCAAAGGAAGCGCAAAGCGAGTTCCTTGTCCTGGTGGAGGACGCTATAAGGCAACCAGATCTGGCAAAGTCAGTTCAAAGATACCAACTCGCCATTGATGAGGCAAAGGTTCGGCTTAACCTCGCCGTCTGCCCAGGTGCCTGGCTGATGCCAGCTCGTATGGTGATAAACACAGAAAGCGTTGTTGGCTACAACAACCAGCTTAAGCAGGCTGTAGGAGGAATGAAATTAGGAGTGAATGATGATGTTAATAAATCGACAAAAAAAGCAGCTCTTAAACTGATGGCTGGAGGACCATCAAAGATCAACCCACCAAACAGCCACCCTTCAAATCCTATACACAAGGAGTCCCAAATGGACACAAAAAAAACTCCGGCACAAAAGGTGCTCGCAAGCGACAGAGCTGAAAGCGCATCAGTGGCAAAACCAGAGAGCAACACTCAAATCGTGACAGCTGCAAATGCCTCAGGCAATGATGCACACGAAATAAACAAAGCAGCTGTAGCTGTTGGTGCGGTTGGAGCTGCAGCTTTGCTATACGCCATTATGCGTTAACGTCTCTTCTTGATGTATCTTTCAACAAGAAAAGCAACCGCAGCAAGGATAAGCAGCCAGGTGTGCTCTGCAAGAAATCCAATTACTTGACCAGCGGTTTTGAAAAGAAAGCTCACAATCGATCCAATGAGACCAGGCAGAGCTGATGCCACCTTTGAGCCAACATCACTTAATCCTTTTCCCAATGCTTTGCCGGTAGCCTTCAAAGAGTTGGTAATGGCCCCAATAACAGCACCAATCGTGACACCAGCAGCAAGAAAGATTGCTACAACTGTCACGCCATTTTTTTTGAAGATTTCTTTGATCTTCTCACGAAGTGGAAGCGCTATTTCTCTTTCCGCAATCTGCGTTTGCAAACGCGCGAGCTCCTCGGTTCTTTCCGCAACTCTTTCTTCCGGGGCTTGTTTTTCAGATGGTGAGGCATTCTCATCTTCAATAATTTTTTTGTCTTCCTCGTTTTGGCGCTTGAGCTCGGCTTCTTGCTCTTTTAGATCATCCAACGCTCTTGTATCGTTGAGCCTTTCTTGCAAAGTGTTTCTTTCGCTCTCTTTGGCAGCGAGGCTTGCCCTTAGTTGGTCGACTCGTTTTTGTTCTTTTGCCTTCTGCTTTGCTTGCTTTTCAAGAGCAGCAACTTCTTTTTTTGCGTTTTCAAAATCGGTTTGATAGTTTTTCAACAGTTGCCGTTGCTCACGCAATTGTGTTTCATTTTCAACGCTTGACCCAAGTTGTTCAATTCTGGCCTGAGTTCGCTCGATTCTGTTTCTCAGATCTTGCATTTCTTGGGCAGCTTTTTCTTTTTCCGATGCGATTTTTTGGGACTCTTGAAGTTGTTTTTCAGCTTCTCTTAATCTTTGGCGTTCATCTCTTATACTCTCATTTTCTTGAGCAATAATATCTATAGTCTTTGGGCCTAGACTGTTTTTAACAAAAGTTTTGTTTAAGAAATCTGAACGTAAACCACTGCCGTCATTTAAAACTATCTTGGTCTCACCGCCCTTTGGCCCCAAAACAACAATTTCCATCGGTTTCTTTTTGGAAAATGCGATTGGCCCGAGTTTCTTAAAGTCAACTTTGGAATACCTTTTTTGGATAAAATCTTTTACCTTTTGGATTTCTTTGATTTGATCCTCTTGGCTTAAAAGGTATTCATGAGCACCAACATTTGTTAAGTCCAATAAACCAGTTGTTGGGTTGTGTAATTCTTTACGTACATTTTTATACCACTCATTAGATCCACGTTCTCCCAACAATGGTGTTTCTTCGTAGGATGTGTCTGGCAGCCCACTCTGTTCGTGCTGCATCGTTTGCATTTCATGTTGATCTCCCCTATGGTGTGGTGTTGATGCCATCCCGGGCTTAAATGGTCGTGTTGTGTCTACCTCTTGTTCATCATCATCGTCATCACTGTTATGGTCAAGATCTCTGTCCAAATCAGGGTCTTCGTAGCCAAAATCGCCACCACCTGTTGCCATCTCGTAATTTATATATATTTTTTAATTAAACTTTTCAATTTAACAATAAAACCAATCGAGAGATGGCTGCTGTTCAAGAAAACCTTCGACCGGGACGCATCGAGAAAACCCTCGGCGCACTTAAAACCGAGCGAGCTGTAAAACGAATCACTTTTGACCGCACTGAAGCCAATCCAGAGGAAACGTTGTATGTTTCAGTGCCAAAGCTGAACGAAAACGAAGTAATTGTTCCGGGCTCGCTGGCGCTGCTCTTCAACATCGACTTGAGCGGAGGCCACGCCAACAAGTTTCTGGTCGGCAACGTCAGCAGAGCCCTTGTTGACAAGTTTGTTGTAAAGTACGAAGGAACCGTAGTGCAGGACACGGTTGGCTACGACATCTACAAAATATTTGAGGATTTTTTTTCTTTCGCAGGAAGAAAGAGACAGCAGGGTGAGAGAGGGCATTCAGAGCGAGGACCTCAACAAAATTCGCTCAAATGCTGGCGATAAGAAAACTTCAGGAGTCGATGCAGAAAAAAAACTGAATGAGCTATATGGAAATAAATACCGTATACGCCTGGATCACCAGATTTTAACTGACCACGGTGCATTTTATCCACAGGCACTATTCAACGATCTTGTTTTTGAACTGAAGCTCGCGGCAGCCGAACATGTTGTCAGAGGATCTGATTCGACAAAACTAAAATACAAGTTGACAAACATCCAGCTGGAGTACGAGATGATAAGAAGCAAGGAAATTGCAGAAGAGGCGTTCAGCGCTTATACAAGTGGTAAAGAGTTCGCTTACGACCACATCCAGCGTGCCGAAGTTGTTACTTTTGCAAAAGGATCCGACACACGTCTGAATCTTAAGGTCAACCCTCAGAGGAGGTCCCTAAAAGGTATTTTGCTACTTTTTATAGAGCAATATGCCAAAGGTGCAAGGAACTCGGAAAAGTACATTAACCCTGACCTTACAAAAGTAAGCGTCACTGTCAACGGCTCACCAAACATGCTGTACAACAACGGCATCGAAGGAATGGACATATGGGAAGAAGTTAAAAGATTCTACATGAAAGAAAAAAATAAAACGCAGCACATGACCCTGCAAAAGTTTTACACAGAAGACAAGTTCGGCCTCATGATTGATCTGCGTTCCATGGCTGACCACTCGATGCACGGAAGCGGCAAGCGCCTTGTAAACACAAAGGACGGTGTCCAGCTTGAGTTAGAGAGGAAAACAAGCGGCTCAGGTAATTTGAACTGCCACATTTACGTAATCAGCGACGCCCAAATGAATATAATTGGCAGGCAGTTAGATTCTGTGCTTTTATAATGTGCGCGTAAAGTGCGCACACTTTCCATCAAGTGGAAATTTTTTCTTTGAAAAAGTGTACCTTTTGTAAATATACGAACGAAGATGGATCCTGCCAATATACCCTTCAATGCTCTCATTGTTGGACCAACAAACTCAGGAAAAACAATGTACGTGGTAAATCAGCTTTGTGACCCTTTCAGCGGCAAGTTTGACTATATCGTGCTAATCTGCCCGACGTTCGCGCACAACAAGACTTATTATCGCTTTGCGGAGGAAGATCCTCGCTTTTATGTTTTTATTTGCGAGCAGCACGAGGTTGAATCTTTGTTAAGGCTAACAAGATTACTTTTTGAGGGAACGAACACGCTTATCATCCTCGACGACTGTGCAGCATCGAAAGATGTAAAAGGAAGAACTGGTGAGTTGGTAAATCTTGCTTTTTCTGCTCGCCACTCAGGATTGAGCATATGGGTGCTGACTCAAAAAATGACAAGCATAACCGCCTCATTCCGCGAAAATGTGGCGGCAATCGTTTTCTTTTACACCCCATCTGCCAAGACCACAAAGGCAATATTTGAGGATTACGCTGGCGAACTTGCCAATGAGGATAACAAAGAACTCATTTCAAGGCTAAAAAAAAATAAGTATTCGTATCCTGTTATTTCTAATCGTTACCCTTACGGAACAAATTTTTTTTATTGAACATTTTTTTAGAGTAATAAATGGCTGACCCGTTCGCAACTTCCCCTTTCGAGAGCGTGAACCACGCTGCAAGTGGGGGTTATGCCCCCAATGGCGAGGCCCTTGAACAAGAATTAGCTTCCGTAATGGAACTGCTAGGAGCTGAACCAGAAAGTACAGAAAGCGCTATGGCATCCAAGCCATTCGTGCTTGAGGGCTTAGCCCCCATTCAAGGCCCTGACATTCCTGCAATGCGTGAACAGCTTGCAATCCTTGTTTCAACAGGAAAAGCCAAAGAAGCAATCGGTGTGCAGCTGACATACGCGCAGGTGAAGCGCTTGACAGATAAAGAAGTTGAAAAGTACTTCAAGAGATACGAGGCACACGTGGGGGCCAAAACAACCGACAGCTTGATTGACAGCTTTATTTTTCTTGTAACCAAAGCCGTTGGTATGGCAGTAAATATCAAGGACGTCAATGATTATCAGAAGGAACTCAAAAACGACTACATTATCAGTAAAGAGCTGTCCACTTTGGCAGGCGGTCTGGCTTTGAAATGCGGCCGCTTTCTTGCCGTTGCAAATGCTGCGCTCATCACAACAAAGCACATTGATTTAAACGAAGTTCCGCCGATTGCGGCACACACACACACCGAAGGTGCTTCCAAAGATTCGGACACACTCAATGCTGAAGATTTTTCTGAGCAATGCTTAGAAATTGCTAAGTAATTACTGAACAATTCTTAGCAAAAAATCTTGCTGAGCAAATTTCTATTTAAATATTATTTTTTAATAAATATAATGGCCGAGCTCGAACAGCGCCATGGCGCTGGGGCTCAAGAGTCCCAACGTGAAACGCAAACCCCCAGCGAAACAGCAATTCGTACTGAAGTTCGGAACAGCCAAAATGGCTTGAGTGCAAAGCCTTCACAAGTTACTTCAACAACTCCTGCAACAAAGCCTGCAAAAAATCCAAAGCGAGTAGCTGCTGGCAAGCTTGCAGCTGAAAAAACAAAACAGGCTCGTGAAGCACAGAAAAAAGCTTCTGTCGAGGCTGCTGCAATAATTGCAAAAGAAAAGGAAAAGAAATCTGAATCTGCTAAGGTAGCTTCGCTCCGGGGCTCAAAGAGCCCCCAAAATGTAACTCTGCCCGTGGCACAAGCAACGACCGATGCTCAGCAAGAATCTAGCGTACTCAGCACAAATCAATGGATCTCTTTGCTTGGTATTTGCGTTACAATTTTTACAACTTATGCCAAACGCGAAGACATTAAAGCCTTTTTTAATAAGAAAAGCAGTGAAGGATATGACTCAAAAGTTACAAGCCAAAATGGCTTGAGAGAGCGCGAAGCGCAGCACACACAAAGAGGAATACGTCCAATGGATTAAAAAAAATTATTTTTCATTTATTATACCGACAATGTTTGATTTTATTCTTGATAACATTGTTCAAGGTGCAGCTATGGGAGGTATTGCATTACTTTGGTTTGAATTTACCAAAACTTGCTTTAAAACCGCTATTCGGTTGCGTAAGGATAAGGATGAGGATACAATTTTTAAAAAATGTATAGAATTCGGTCACAATGAAGTTGCAAACTTTGATTCGCAAAACGGTGAAAAATAAACAAAAATTTTTTTCAATTAAATATTTTTTATTATTTTATACTTAAACGAAATGTCTGACAACAAGCTCGTGAAAACACTCATGGATGCCGCCACCATTACAGGTCTCGCCGCCGGAATCGGCTGGGCTGCCAAAAAAGTTGTGAAAGAAAACTTCACATCCGACCCAAGCAGCAGTTTTATGAACTATGTAAAGTTCACAGCCGTCATGACAGGCAGTCTTGCACTAAAACAATATCTCGAGGACCAGAAAATCCTACCCACCAATTAAAAAAAAATTAGCATAATATAAGAACAAAGACACACAATGGCAAGCGTCGCGATTATGGCTGGCGGAGCTATCTTAAACGCTGCTGCTTTCATTGGCGGAAATTACCTTGCTAAATATTTTGGTGGCGGAGATGATGCAGCTTTAAAAGAAAAAGAAAGGCACGACAAAGCTCTCGAGGCCTACCAAGCCGCTTACGCCAAGTACTCAAGAGACCGCACTAAGCTTATCGACTGGATACAAAAAAACACTGAAATAAAAGAGCAGGCAAAACAGAACTTCACGAACACTGACTATGCTTTCAAACTCTACAACCAGGCACATCCTGACAAACAAGTGATTATTCCGAAAGAGCCAAAGTTCTCTGATTTTTATCAGCCAAGCGATCAGCAGAAACAAGGTGAACTGATGTTTGTTGGCGCTGGCGCGCTTGCACTTGGGTACGCTGCCTTTCGGTTTCTTTAAACTTTTCTTTTTTTCTTGTATACACGCATGAGACCAAATGGATCAAGCCAGAATGGCTTGGATGCAAAGACATCTAAAGTCTACTATAGCCCCCAGGGCTACTGGAAGGGAATTGCTGCGATAAAAAAATTAGCCGAGGCCGCCAAGGTTTCCGAAGATGCTGCAAAAAAGTGGCTCGTTAAGCAGGCCCTTTGGCAGATCTACCTTCCGGCACCACGATACGTTCCTCGCCCAAAATTCGATGTTTCTACTCCAAACTCGGTCCACCAGGCGGACCTTCTTTTTCTGCCACACGACAAACTGCCGCGAGGGCGAAAAGTTTACAAATACGCGCTGACTGTTGTTGACGTTGCCAGCCGTTACAAAGAGGCCGAGCCTTTGACCTCCAAAGATTCAACTGAGGTTGCAAAAAGTTTTCAGACAATTTACAGGCGAAGTGCACTGAAATGGCCACAGATGCTGCAAGTTGACCCCGGGCGCGAATTTATGGGAGCTGTTACCAAAGAAATGGAAAATCACAAAACTTATATTAGGCGCGGGCGTGTTAACATTCACAGAGATCAAGCTATTGTTGAACGTTTTAATCAAACACTGGCAGGGCGCCTGTTTGGTTATCAGTACGGTGTCGAGATGAACCTGCCATCTGGCCAGCGGTCGACAGCGTGGGTAAAAAGGCTTCCCGAAGTTGTTGCCGCTCTGAACAACGAAGTTACCAGTCTTACTGGAAAAAAACCTGCTGCCGCAATCAAAGAAAAGGCTGTTTCTTCCAAACCGTCCTCAAAATATACAAGGCCTGTTGGCAAGAAAGAAAAAAAATACCCTCTCTAGTTAATGTACGCTATCTCTACCAACCTGGCGAGCTAGAAGGCGGCGTAAAAAGGGCAACAGACAGTGCTTTATTACTTGCACGATGGTCCAAAGCGCGGCTTCGTGCGTGAAGAATTGCTTGTTATTCCTCCAAATACACAGTTACCACCAGAAAAGCTATAAACGTTCTGTTTATGTCGGCTTTGTTTCGCAAAACTTATACCCGTAAGCATTTGTATGTATCCCATCATCCGCTATCCATCGCTTTGAGTCAAAAGGCGACAGCGAGACTTTGTTGAGATGCATTCCGTAAATCTCATGACCCTCGCTTCTAAGTATGTTCATTTCATGCCATGAACTGCTTAATTTTAAAAAGGGTTTCTAAATAATTTTCGTGCAAGATTTTATTTTTTACCACACACTTTTTTACTCCTTTAGCTTTCTTTATTTTTTTTTTGGTCTTCTGTCAGTATTGAATACATTTTTGGCCTCAAACAGACACACTCTGCAATGGGCGTTCCTGCGCATTCGTCTTTCATTTTTCCCAATACCTTTTTGTTTTTCTCACAAAAAAGTGGATGATCTTTGGGATAGTCGCTTGTGTCGTATTTTTCTTTGTCAACACTCATGTCTTTGTAAACATCTTCTGTTTCTATCTCTACCAAAAGGCTGTCTGTGTCTGTGTACAGCAGCTCACAATTCGAGCCGTACTTTTTTTTCAGGTGGTTGTAAAAGAAGTCATACATCAGTATCTTGCTGTTGTCAAGGATAGTCATACCTGTGTAGACAGGCTTGTTAAGAAAAAGCAAGCTTTTGTGCATCTCAATTCCGACCAGATTTCTTGAAAATAGAACGTGTCTTGAGCATAATGGACAAGCAATCAGTTTTCTTATTTTATCTTTTTCGTCGCTTCGCACTATTTTTATTTCAACACGATTACGCAGATTTTCCATTGTTTTTCCAAAAACAGAGTTATTCATTAGCTTGTAAAAGTTCTTTTCAAAGTCGTTTTTCGCTTTTTTCCTGAATTCTGTGTTCATCCTGATGTAAGGTTCCATCCAACATTCTTGTTCGAACTCAAGCACCCTGTGCACCTTTTTCAGCTTCATTCCTTGTTTCAGATAAAACTGCAAGTTTCGATAATGCACAACATAATTAGTTTTGTCCTCAAGAGTCAATACGAGCTTTTCACTGTCAGGCGGATCCAAATCAAGGTCTTTTATTAATTTTTTTTGGTAGGGTGAAAACAAGTCCTTATTTATTTTCTTTTTCTCTGGTGCTAATGGGTAGCTGTTGTGCTCTTTATGCAGTTCTGCAGGGTATTCGAGGTCAACTTCCAAAATCCAGCCAGTTTTTTCAAACTCCTTTTTTCTCATAATTTCTTTTTCTGTTGGCATAACTCTTTTCCATCTAAAACCACTTTTCGGCAGTGGCTTGCTCATTGCCCATCCATAAAGGTTGTTAGCATCAAGGTACATTATGTGTTTTTTTGGCTTGCTTGGGTCGTAGCCTTCAACACAAGGATTGTTTGCCTTTGCGTATCTCTTGCTTACCATGGAAATGCCTCCTCTTATTCCTCTTTCCACAAAAAGATGCATGTCGTAGTCTGTCAGTAGCTCCAGCTGTACTCCTGTCTTTTTCAAGAGTGCGTCCCAAGAAAGTCCAGGAGAAGTAAAATAGTGTGCAGGATCGAGCTCATATTTTTCTTTACATATATTGCGAAAGTTCTCAAAAACATCAGCTAAAAGAGTTACATCCGTTTCAACATAAAGGTCATGGTAATCTCCCAGCGTTTTACACCCAAAAGTTTTCCACACACTGTTTGCATGCTCGTATTCTTTCTCAGTTATGTGTTCATCGTAAAGCTTGCTATAAAACTTTTCTTTTTCAGGCAAACTTGTCTCATTAAATCTTTCCCATGAGTCCATGTATTCGTAAGGATAGATTCCCTTTTTGAAAAGAAGTTCTGCATTTTTCCCAACTTCTTTTATTTTTTCTTTTAGTGTTTTTGTTTTAAATTCAGAATTTTTTTCGCTGTTTCTTTTTGATATATTTTTTGTTATTTTAAATGCCTCTTTGGGTGTTTCATTTACCAGTGAATCAAGACTTACTTGAAGAAAGTTTAGGCTGTCAATGAAACGAAGGCAACCAAATGAAAATGTAATGTATTTTTCCATGTTGTTGGCTACGCATTTTACCTCTTTATTAGTTTTTTGCGCGATCTCTGCCATCGCTTGCATTAAATGGTGCGCATCATAACCCCTCAGGTTGTGGAATACAACAGGTATTTGGTCTGTCATTGGTTTTATTCTCATTTTAAAATTGCATGAGTCGTGCGCAGCACCTCGGTTATTTCCTGTAATGTGGCAGTGATCTCTTACTGCATCTCTGAAGTTTCGCTGAAGTAAAGGTTGTCCGCAGCATAAGCAGTCATCTTGTTCTTCTGCAGCTTCTTTGTGCTCCTCTTCTGTCAATCTTTTCAGAATCAATCTTTTATTAATGAAAATCGAACTGTCTTGTTCTTTCTTTGCATTGTAATAACATTTTTTGTGCCATTGCCCGTCATAAGTGTACACGTCGCTGCCTTCTTCACTTACCCAAACAGGTAAAGAGTCTAAAAAGTAATCTTTTATCAAACTTTTTTCACAAATATGGCAATCAGTTGCATTGTTAAATTTTCTCCAATCTTCTGAATTCATAATAAGCGGTTTTGGTTTTGACAAATCATTTTTTATTATTTTTTCTTCCACTTGAAGACAGTTCAAAAACACTTCAACCGCGTTTTCACCCCTGTAAACAAATGGCCGCTTGCTTTTGCCGTCACTCCTTACAACTGTGTAAGAAAAACCACATGCCTCGTGCTGTTCTGTCTTCTCTGTGTAGCTTTTTTGATTGTTCTCTGGACTACGCTCGCAGCCAGAAATCTTTTTGACCAATGCCTCAAAGTCGGCATAAATTACGTAAGGAACTTTCATCTGTTTGTTATAGTTCTGAAAATGAAGGTAATTTTCACCTTTTTCAGGCATCTCGATCCTTGTTGGTCTGCCATTCACTCCATTGCAATATTTTGTGTGGTTCTCGAGCAAGTCCTCTCTTGTAAAACCTGTCAAGCACAACATGCAAAAGTGTTTTTTGTTGTGTGCTTTGCTCTGATCGTAAAGCAGAGCGCTTAATTTTTTTACAAAACAATAGTGCTGGTTTTCGCCTGACTCAATTAACATAAGGTTAATACGAGGAATGGTTTTTTCTTTTTCGCTCATTCTGTGCAAAATCACACGATCGTTTTTCCATCCAAACACATTAATTGCAAGGTTTCTGTTTTGCGCCTCAAGATTGCCAATCTGGTTAACAGGTGTAGGAAAGACAATTCCTTCATAGTTAATTCCGTCGTTAACCGGATATTTGCTTGTTCTTTGTGGGTCCTTACCGTTGCTTGGAGGGAATAAAGCAGCTCTTAGAGCCCACTTCAGGCATTCATTGCCCCTGTTTCTTACGTTAATGATTGCTTTCTTTTTTGCCAATTTGGCAGGAAGAGGTAAGTAAGTTCCTCCGCGCAATGGCTGATATCTTGCAACATTTAAGTAGGCAGCCATTATTCTTTCAACCTCCCACCCTGAGCCACGTTGTGACCAAGCCTCAATTTGTCCCTTTATTATATCAATATATTTATCATACTCTTGTTTTATCTGTTTTTTATTATGTTCGCTGAAAAAAACATGCGGTTGTTTATCTTTAAAAAAATGATTCATCTCTTGTGTTTCACCTGTCTTTAAATTTTTTTTTAAACCTTATTTTTGTTTCAAAACTAACTTTTGCGTTTCCCAAATCACTTATTTCATTGTTTACCAAATTAACATACTTTGGTTTTGTTTTCTTTTGAAAAACAAAAAGGTCTTTGCTGGACGGGTCATCTTCAGGTATGGTCATTTTCCACACTCGTAGCCATTCGTTGAAATCGGATTGGGCCAATAAAAAGTTGTTGTTCCATTGAGGATTTTTTTGAAATTCACGTATTTCTCTCAAGAGTGCTTGCAAAACTTCTTGCGAATAACTTGCAGCAGCCATCTTGGTTAATATACACAAAGGAAGCAATTGTTCAATAGGAATTTTTTCTGGCGCACATATTTCAAGCTCTTGCAAAAAATTTTTTTTTTTGTGAGCGAGACAAGCTTGGTTGTAACACTGCGACAAGGACAGAGACAGCCACACACATATATGATAGGAGTTTCGGTCGCAAATAGCAACAAGGAGCGAGGCGAGCATGCGAGCCGAGAGAGTTGTTGCTATTTGCGCCGAAACTCCTATCATATATGTGTGTGTAAATATTCACCACTATTCACCTCCACTTCGATGAATAATTGTTAAATTGCCTGAGACTGAGTCTGAAAAAGGATTTTTTTACATGAACGTGAGTCACTAACGTTCCTGTAAAAAGGTCGTTTTTTTTTTCTGAAAACACCCACACGAGGCTTAGGATGTACATAGTAATTGTTGGTATGTTCCCTAGGAGCTTGTGTGACGATAGATTTTTCCTTGCTTTGTGTGTTTGAACTGACTTTTGAACTGTACGGGAAATGCGCTGTAACTTCACTGAAATATGACTGAAATATGACTCAATTATGGGGAACTCGACACGGTAGAGCACCCACTTGCTGCGGAATTGAAGCCTCGTCACAAGCTTCTAGGCACACGGCAATCTAACTTCAAGGAACTTCAGAACTACAGACGTAAGGCTGAGACAGAACTTGGGTCCAACAGTAGTTTATTACTCGAGGATGTAAATCACCGATGCGATCACCGATGTGATCCCACCGTCGATGTAATCAAAGAAACTTTTACAATGTAGCTCCTTATATATCGTTGCCTCAAATAAGGTGTTTACAATGTGAACAAAGCTTTCCATTGAGTACAATAAATAAGGAAACGATTGCAATTACAAGAGCAAACTTATATCAACAGTAGGAAGTTTACAAAATTAAAAACGAGAACTTAGGTTAAAAATCCCAACTTTGAAATTAGAAATAGCAAACTAAATTAAGCTAAAACAAGCATGGGAAATTAAAAATGAAAAGCTTATTAAGATTTCTGGAATTGGTTTGCTCAGCTAACTAACTAAGAGCAACCCTTGAATGAAAAGCAATATAACTTCATTAAGGAAAATAAGTTCAGCTGGCGAGCTTCCGTGGAAACTAATATAAAACCAGGAACTTCTGATTATGAACGGAAAACTCAAAAGAATAAGATACCGAGATATTTATCTAATAAATGAACTGCGCCTATGAACAATGCTGCAGATGTACATGTGTACAATTTCCAAACACACGACAAAGATGAATTTCTACTTGGACAGGAACTACTGTTGGTTTTTTAAAAGGTTTTAAAATGCTGAATAAGGATAAACACAGAAATGACTGAAACATGGAAAATTCTCCCGTAACACTTGGGAGACCTGTTGCCCCTGCTCAAACGAAATAGTTGTCTGCACGTACTGCGGACCCCTACGCTTTCACCCAGCTCAGCGGTATGTTGGTTATAGATACCTGGTTACCAAGCATTTTATACTGAAATCCACATGCACGCAAATGTAAATAGCATTCACCAAAGAATTAATTCCGTGTAACATCATGATCCTCAGAAAAAGGAGAGTTTTTATCGTTCTCATGATAGTGATATGGCTTCTAGGAATATTGTATTTTACGTCGGATTCGGGGCTTCTACGCAGCGATCCACCAAAGGTAAGAATACATGGCGTTTATTTTGGCTAATGTGTATGATAAGCTACAGCCCGGCGAAAAGCAAGGTCATTTTACCTATTTGTCAAGTCATCTAGACGTCTAAATTACTCTTAGATTACAGGGAAAATGTGAAAGTGTCGTTAAGTGAATAAGCAATTGATGAGACAATGAGTTTCCTCGCAACTTCTCCAGCGTGTCAAAGATTTTCATTGTACTTTGTTAAATTCTTTA
>NC_135767.1:16914113-16918318 GCF_052425735.1 Oculina patagonica
AGAGGCTCCGCCCGAAAAGGGTACCTTTTTCAGGCTCCAGGTATATAAAAGGGTAGGGATTTCACAAGTTTAGGTATATGAAAGGGTAGGGAAATCTGCCATAATGATATTTAAAAAGGCCTTTACATTAAATATTTCGAGCAGACGCAACTTTTGGCTGTATCGTCTTAATTTATTAAGCGATACATAAAAATGACAAGAAAACTTCCCGTTTTAGGTAAATGTGATGTCGTGTAGGTATATGAAAGGGGTGCCTTTTTGCAATAAAAGGTATACGAAATGGGTACCATTTCTACCTTTTTGTCTCGTGTCGTCATGACGACGTTATCATGACGACACGAGATAATTAATACAGGGGGATCTCTTCCCGCCATGTCAATATTTTTCCCGCCATATCAACATTTGCTTTGTGGGGCCGCGGAATTTTCCGGTCATGTTATGAAATTCCGGCGGCATCCGATCTCAAAACAGATGTTATCAAAGAATAATTGTTTCTTTACAAAGGTCGCAACTAAAGCGCTGGTTCATCAAACAGTAAGTTAGAATTATTTATTGTAAAGGGCTTTATTATCTATTTTTTTTTTTTTTCTTTTTTTTTTTTATTTTTTTTTTATACAGATGAACTTGCAGTAAACAAACAGAATAAACAGTGGTCTAACAGGCAATAAAAAATGGAACAGAAATAAGGCCCCTTTCGGGTGGCAACAATGGGGGGGAGCTAACGAACAGAATAGTGAAAGCCTACCCGAACATACCCTTTTTCACGCCGGAGAATAATATGTTAAAAACCTTTAAAATTTCCCGGGATACGATCTGTAGTGGAACGAGCATTTGGCATGTTGTAGGTTTTTTTTTTTTTTTTTTTTTTAAAGGTTGAACAAAAAACGAGCATTTTAAAAAAGACTATGATTGCTACGTGACTTTTGCACAACTTTGTATTGAAGAGGGTGGCTTTAGTGGCATGAATATCAACAATTTAATAACAGAAGATAAACGATTAGATAAAGACAATTATTTTGATGCCAAATCTTTAAAAATGTCAACTGTGGCGTTTGTTTGTTCAAATCTAGCGTTGTGCTGTTCCATACTTTTTCCCACATTTCAATAACGGAACTCTGCTAATCTGGAATCGTACTTTTTTGCCTTTCTTTTTTCAGGCAGTTCTGATTCATCGAGAGAAACTTTTACACTTTCGATTTGCAAAGCCTCGTTTACACTCAGCTCTGAGTTAAAGGTAGAACTCAATGTATGACCGAAAGAAGGAAATTATATTTGATGAGATTTCTTAGGATTGAAGAGCAGAAATGTCAATCTAAAGCCCGAAACATACATTGCTTTTTTATTTTTTTGACCCGAAAAATTGACCTGGAATCCAGAGGCACTACATGTAGCTTCATATATCCTGCTGTGACTTCCCCGCTACAATGGACGCAAGTTGATGTGACGCATTTTTTTCTTTAAATTAACTGTGCGCTTTTCAATTTGAGATATATTTGAGCTGCAGCCAGCAGTAATCAAGAAAAATACAGACAAGTTTCAGTACGTTCTTAAAATAACATTCTAACCTTTGCCGTCAAGATTGTACTGAAAATCAATGAAATTAATTGTAACTCAAGCTGAAAACGCGTAGAAGAATAATGAAATACACCGGGTTATTGCAAACGCATAATACAATGTACTAACCGAAAGAGAGAAATTATATTGATGAGTTTTACCCGACTAATCGAACAGTTCGGTAATCGAACTCGATCGAACTGAATCGAACTTAATCCAACGATTCGGTTCGATTAGTTCGATAATCGAACAGAATCGAACCCAAAACTTTGTGTGAGAGAGTTCGATTCCGTTCGATTTCCGATCTAATCGAACCAAATCGAAGTTAATCGAACATAAAAGACAAATCTTAAATTCACCCTCATACAACCAGATAATTGAACAGTCTGTCCAAGTAACAGTAATAAATAGATAAATTTTTTATTTATGGACTTTCGGCAAAAAAACTCGAAACGCAAAGTTCCTCGGACAATAGAAAATAAATCCTCCTTCACTCTAGTTCTATTTTATGTTATCAACCTATGGAGTCCCAAGTAGTCTGCGTAGCTGGCGATTTCGTCGGAAAGCACGCGTGGGAGATTACTGCGAAGACTCGCCTTCTTTCACTTTGCCGATTGACTCTAGCACCTTTCTGGCCAATTCGGGGAGGAGATAAAATGGTAAGCAGTTTGTTATAAGTTTGACATTTGACACAAAGCTACTCGGCCGAACAATTATTTTCTAGGAGGTAAATCCTAGAGTTAATCACTGTTTTAATCCCGTACATTTTAAATTTTTAGTGTGGTTACTGGACAACCATTTGACGATCCAAGAGGACTCTGGCGGGTTAGCGTGGGAATAAATGTTCCACTCAAGGTCCAAGTGCAGATGACGAGAACTAAAGCCAGAAACTTATCGGGAGCCTTGAATCAAATTGGATTACAAAACACGTTGAAAGAATGTGAAGAAATAAGCGGCAAACAGTAATAAAATTGACATCAATTTCCTTTCTGTTTATTTATTCGTTGTTCTGGGCTAAACAACCGCGCCTGTGACACTCGTATTCACACCCGTTTTGTGGGAACATACCGCCATTTGCAGCAAAATGTAATGAGACCGTGAATTTTACCACCTTCATTATTCAATCAACATCCATTTTCCATGATTTTCAAATCGAACCCAGTCGAACTTAATCGAGCCTAATCGAACTTGATCGGACGTTCGATTTAGTTCGATTACTCAAAATTTTTTGTGAGAGTTCGATTCTGTTCGATTGCCGAACTTAATCGAACCTAATCGCGTGATTCCAGTTCGATTCAGTTCGAGTAAGTTCGATTAGTGGAACGTTCGATTTGGTTCGATTAGTAACGTCGGGGTTTTAGAACGGATCTGAAAAGCAGAAGTGTCTAATAATCAACAAGATGTTATTAGATGGACCTGCCTGTAAATTTTTCGTTGTCGTTGTTGTGCATATAACGCTAGTATACCGCAACTAAAATTGAGCGAGAAAAGCAGTTTTTAACATGAAGCTCTAAAATCTCTTTGGAGTGTCTTGTAATGTGGTCGCTAGTAAAGTTTTAATTTATTCAATTGCGAGATGTATCAGAATAACAGCTTCACGTTGCCAATTAAAAGAATAGCGTGCTTTCATTTGATATCTATTATTTTATCTTGAGGGTTTTGGAAAGTAGTTGAAAATCATTTCTGTTTACCAAGCGTAGGAAAATGGTGGATGTTTCAACAGGATATTTACTGTAACAACTGTGTTTATAGAGATTACAGTCGTGGAATATAGCAGATATGGTTAAAATGTCGCTGAAAGAGAGGACGATGTAAATATCAGTTATTCGATCGGTAAGCATTGTTCTTATCTTTGTGTAGACAACTTTTTTTAAATTTAGCCGCGGCAACAGATTTTATCGGGGTTAAAGAGGGATTGTAATCTAAGCAAGTAGTTGGTCGGGATTGAATGTCAAAGTTAATCTTGCACACATAACACATGTCGTTTGAACAAAAGGTTTAAATCGTTTGAATCGTTAGTCGAGTGAATACTTAACCATTTTAAAGTTATCACAGGGGGAGGTGCAGTACAACGTAAGGGCTGTGTAGAAGTTAAAGTCTCTCTTTAAAAGTGAGATTTGTGCGGGGTCGCTACACTACTACATAAGTTTATTGCGTGCGTTCGCTTTTTTTTGCTTTTCTAGAAAGATCGAATTAAAATTATTAAGCTGAACCTAAAATAATAAAGGATTCCGAATAATTCAATAGCGGAGAAAATGACTGTAATTTGCATATTCTTCAGCCGCTGCGATTTGTATCTAAAAAAAAAAAAAAACATTCAAATTTTTTTTTTTTTAAACAAAACCAAATTTCTACTAAAAATGTCAATACTAAATCGGGAGAAGAGGTTATAGAAATTGGCAAAATCATCACCACTCAAATGTCAAAACCAATGGACTACCTCGACTTTCACGAAAAAACATAGAAAATTTTATCTAGGGAAACGAGAAAAAAGCACGTAGAAGTCATAGTATAAGTATCCCGGGTGAAATCCGATCGAAAAAAATCGAACCAAAAATCAATCGGAGCCAATCGAACACCAATCGTTCGATTGGGTTAGGTAATCGAACAAGGGGGATAAAATAATTTGCTGTGAGTTCGATTTTCGAACC
>NC_135767.1:16918818-17153270 GCF_052425735.1 Oculina patagonica
ATGAAAACGTAGTTAAAAAAAGGTTGTTGGTATTGACTGTATATTTGATTTACATGCCTGCAGTCTTTAAATGCAATATTGATTTACTGAGAGGCGTCTTTCCAAACCCATTAAACAAATTTACCTTCTTTTACGAATCGCAATAGTTAGTGATTTAATACGTATTTAGTTGTGTGCTAATGAAAGGGTACATACGTACGATGGTTTCAAAGGGACATTGATTTCCTCTCTCCTATTTTTTCACTTGCGACTTAGCTGCTACTTACTTGCGACTTAGCTGCGACTTGCGACTTACTTGCGACTTGCGAGTTACTTATTACTCCCTGTTTGTAGTGCCTTTTTTCCATGTTTAAAAAGAATTTTGTATTTCTTTCTCCCTCATTATACCATCTACATTTCGATCTTGAGATTGCACCTTTGATGCGGTACTCAATTATATTCTCCAATTCTGCCTTTTTTTCTTTCTAATTCCTGAGCCCCAACTTGTTTTAAATTTTCGTCGTCGCTTTTTTGTTTTCATATTGCTTTTTCCAGCTCTTCTAGGTTTTTTGGCAGCTGCATATTTTAATGATTGTTCTCGGATTTTTATTCTCCCACAATAACGCGTGGTTGACAGTGTCATCATTTTGATATTCTTCTTTAACAGCTTGGATTGTTGATTTTATTTGGTTAACGTATTCGATTTCGTTCAAGAAAGAAGTATTAAGTTTCCAAAAGCCTGGTCCTCTTGGATTCGAATGAAAATCTATACTGATATAGGTCATTGAGTGGTCTGTTTTGTATCCTGTCAAAATATCGGCGTAAATGGCATTACACATTAAGCTTTGGCTAACAAGAAAGAAGTCTAAGCGGCATTTCCCTTTCTCTTTGAAATTAACGGTTTTCTATAATAATCTTTTAACAAGCTAATTCTGTATATAAACGGAAGTTTTCAAACATTGGAAGCAAATACTGATCTAAAGGCTAACCACAAGACACTCTCATACAGAGCGACTATAACAAGTATAAAGCTTGGACAACCTAACACATAATTACAAAACAAAAAGCTAAAAAAAATATTGACTGTTTACCTACCCAGTGCATCGAAGATTTTGTTTGGGCAGTTTCACACCATCGGTAAATAGCGTGTTTGATGCTCCGCTCCTTTTGTGGCGGCTAAGGATGTAATTAATTCATCTTGCTTTTGCAGCTTATCGAGCTTGTGTTTAGTAGATATTAAAGTGACAAGTATTAGGTGAGAAAAAGCGTGCAAGAAAAAAAAAAGAAACCTGTCCAAAACCTACATGTGTAAGTTTGAAAATTAAGCAAAAGGCTCGTCTTGAGAAATAAATTTGCCATCAACATATAATCTGTCCGGATATTTCTTACTGAAAAACGCTGTGTGACCCTTCTTCCTTGCATCTTTAAGTTTTTCTCGCTTTTGTTTCCTTAAGTCATAAAGATCCTTTGAAATATCATCGAAGACGGAGAAATCTTCTCTCTTTAGATGCTTGCGGGCTTGTGACATAACTTCTTCTCTATCAGTGTAACTTAGAAATCTGGCAATAATTGGTCTAGGACCTTTGTTGTTTGGTTTGCCCAGCCGGCGGTGGATCCTTTGGAACTCTATCCTGTCTCTAGCGTCCCTCGGTCTTGCGTACGGCCCGAAAACGTATACTGACCGATCTAGGCCGACAAATAACATTTTCATTTTTTTTCCTACTTTAATTCCTACTTTAATTTGTGTGGTAAAGAGAAAGATTGTGTCGCAAAATCAGAGTCTTTACAGGAATGTTTGAAGAGCTAACGATGTTATACAAATAATAACTTTCAAGCAGGTTGTAAAAGTTAAAAAAAACGAAAATAAACAAGCTGGTATGCAAGTCTGAACACAAGGAGAAATTATACCCCCAAAGTTTGGTCACAACTGTAGCTAACTGGACATTTTTTACTGTAAGGGGATGTGTGTCACAATTACACAGTACTGAGTGGAGCAGACCGCGCTCAAGGAAACGCATCGCGGAGTAATAATCCAAAAAACGATCAGCAAGATTTGACACCAGGCTGGTACCGTTTTCAAGGTGTTGCTGGGGATCGGATGGCGGACAAGTGTCTTCTACGGTATCGCTGCAGTACTGTCTATACAGGCTGGCTTTCTGGTGCACACCCAACAGTCGCTGAAGGCGTGGTCGTTCGTAACGTCTGTTATGGCTTCCAGGACAACTGCTGTCACTGGAGTAACCGCATCAAAGTGAAGAACTGTGGTTCTTACTACGTGTACGAGTTACAGAGGCCACCTATTTACTTCAGTCGTTATTGTGGTAACGGTGGTGCTGGTAAGCTACACCTTGTTGGCTAACAGCCAGCTCATCCGGCTGTGGTTGTCAATAGGATGCTTTCGATATATTTAAATTCAGCTTTATAGAGAAGCCTAGAAGACACAAACAAAAGAAATTTGCAAGCATGTAAATTTACTTCTCTTTTTTGTGCCCTCCATGCCTCGCTACTAAGCTGAATTTTAATATATCGAAAGTTTCCTATTGTTTTAAAACTTGAGTGTTAAGCACCAATCTCTTTAATTTGTGGCTTTACGTTTTCCTAACAGCGAAAATCGTCAGCTTTTGCTCTTCTTCTCTGTTGGGTTTTATCCAATATTTTACGGAGCAAATGTCTTTCCTCGTCAAAGTTATTTCTTAACACAGTATGAAAAAATCGAATCGCGTAAGTGAAACTCGTATTCGTCGACATTTTAAGTTATTCATTTAAAACGAGTTGGAAGTTGTTTACCAAAACCGATAACGAGTTGATAGAAATTTCCTCTTACGTCAATCTTCCGCATGCTCTAATTTTGATTACGAATGAATATCTACCAAGGTCTCCCAGTGCAGCTCATCGTGTCCCGGCAGATAAAATGTCAGATCTTCTGAGCTCCTGTCAGACATCCTTTTCATCTCCATTTTCATGTTGTCAACATTTTAAGCTGGTTCTCTGTTACCATGTTAGCGAGCTGATTAACTGATTTCAACTATATAGTTCCAACTGTAAACAACCAATTTACAAACTCAATTCATTCAAAATTGCATCGAATGATAAATTACATTATTTTATTACACGACTAAGGTGGTCCGAGGGCCAATAACTAAATCAGCCAATCAGATTGCTTTATTCCCGGTCCCGCGAGAGCCGATATTTTCCAAGTATTGGCCGGGTTTTGTCCCGGATGACCCCGCGCTAATTTTCGGGCGATTTAGCGCAAGATTTTTGCAAGATTTTTTTCGCAAGATTTTTTCGGAGTTTTTATTGCTTTGAAAATGAAATGACCTTAAACACAGAAATAATTATAACTCATTTTAATAGCGCGCGTAAAAGTTTTGCCGCACATTGTTTTTCATGACATCTACCGGGTAGCAATTCTCACTACACAAAGTTTCCAGTCTTGTAATAAATCTCTTATTAACCAAGCTTGCTCGGGACCGTACTGGGCGATTATTGGCCCTTGGTCTTTTTTGTACGGACCTCGCTGCGCTCGTTCCGTACTGTCAAGAACTCGGGCCAATATTCGCCCAGTACGGCCCTCGCGCATGGTTAATAAGATATATTTATTCATTCATATCCTACAATTAAATCAAGTATTGTTATCACCGTAGCTAACTGGTATGTTTATGCTTTAAGTGGATGGGTGCAAAAACTACACAGTGTTAAGTGAAGCAGACCGCGCTCAAGTAAACGCAGTTCGGGGTGACTTGTGCGATAGGAGCATGTTAACAGGTTGGTACCGTTTCCAAGGACCTGCCGGGGATCAGATGTTGAACAAATGTGTTCCTATGTTCCGCTGCGGTGCTTGGTATCCAGGTTGGCTTAATGGCGCACACCCAACAGTCGACGAAGGTGTGGTCGTTCGTAAGGCCTGTTTTCACGCGGGGTTCAACATGTGCTGTGCTTCGACCAACAACATAAAAGTGAACAACTGTAGCTCTTACTACGTGTATGAGTTACAGAATCCGCGGGCATGCGCCCTTCGTTATTGTGGTAACGCAGACGTTGGTAAGTTAAACCTGGTTAACTTTTTTATTAGTTTGATTCAACAGCCACGGCATCAGGCCGTGGTTGTTGTGATCCAGGAGAAAACACCGATCGTTTCAGGCCTTTAAGTTTTACTGACATCGAAAATGGTCGCCTGCTGTTATTCCAATTTTCTTTTGGAATTTAGCTACATTTTACGAAGCGTGATTACATTTCTCGTCGATCGAGTGTAGAACTGAATGCTATCTGATAGCTCGTTGCATACTGAACCTCGAAAAAGTTTAAGAAAACGGAATCGCAAAAAAGAAGCACCATTCGTAGCCATACATGGTATTAACCTTTCTGGTACTTATTTTAAGCTACGATATAAAAGTTTAAGCTACTCTTCAAAGAGTTCCCGCTTCACTGTTAAATTTGCGCACCAATCTCCTCCTCTTTCTCTTCTCCAGTTTCAGGTTATCAGCATTCAATATAATTCTCAGTTACCACAAAAGTTAATTCACTTCAGTTACATAGCTTCGACTACAATAAACTTCATTGCGATAACTCCCAAAAGAGGGCAACATCGGGTACCCAAATAGCTATCTTATAAATAATACACGTAACACAAAATATAAAACATCAAAAAATGCAGCCATTGAATAACACAACATTCTTACCGTTGTTGTAGTCCCTTTTAGTCGTGTTGAGTGCTTTTAACTTCTGGCCATGCAAATACTTTTTAATTTTGTCTCCTGCTGGTGATTTCAACTAGGTTTCAACTGAACTGCATGCCTGAACTGAACTTAATTTGCCAAATTTCCTTGGCCTTTTTTTACTTTTTATCGTTTATCTTTTTTGCCATTCTATTAAGTATTTTTGGTGGATGTCGTTTTAACTTGTATTTTGCTCACCGCAAACGTAACCGGTATTCATTCCCGTCTCGATCAGTCTAGATGAAAAAATGAGGACCTTGTGAGACATTACGAACTTAAAGTCATATTAACCGAGATGGAGAGCTGCATGGGAGAATCTTGACCGAGTTCATCAGTACAGACTGAACGAAGTGGGCTCTGTAATCACGATCAAGGTCAAGATTCTCCCAGACATACCGACTAGGCACGGTTAATAGGGTGTTTACTGTATAGCCAATCGAAAAAACGGAAATTCGCATGCGGCGATGAGCTTGCTCGTTCTCTATACTGTATTTTTCATATGGATTTGGGGCTTTCACATTTTATATTCTTTTTTTGTGTGTGTAGAAACAACTCAATTGTATTTAATTTTTGTTTGTAATTTTCTCCTCATAAAATGTTATCGATCTAAATGCCTGTCAAGATGGGAAATCGATTTCAATCAAATTCGTAAAGGATTCGTTAAGGATATGCAAATTTGTGTAAGGCTACATGGAAAAACAGTTTTTAATATTAGCTAAAATGTTATTCATGTCCCTACGCCACACTTTAATATGTTATTCATTTCAAGGTCACCATTTTATAACTATGATTTCTAATTTTGCGGTTTTGTTTTGGTTTTACATTGTAGTAATCACGTGCCCAGCGTTACCTGCACCGTCCAATGGAACAAGACTTGGATGCTCAGGGAATGCAGCAATGTATTATGATTCAGTCTGTCAGTTCTCGTGTAATAATGGCTATATAGGGTCTGGTTCTCAAGTAAGAAGATGTCAACAAGATGGAACGTGGAGTGGACAAGATTTCACTTGCCAAAGTACGATCTTTAACGTTATGCGATAGATCAGGGTTTAACTCTACATTCTCCTGTACAGCGTTCTGTCAAATGCTACATATGAGTTAGCGGAACCTAAACAGCTCGTATACTAAATCCCTAGTGAGTTGCTCAAGCAAGGCTGAATAATCAATCAAAAATTTAATTAATCTAATTAAATTCCCTCTAAACGCTGCAAATCAATGTTGTCATGCATTTTAAAGCAGGGTCATTTAGAGAAGACTTTTTTCTTTCTACCGCATTCAAAAGGAATCCTTTCACTTCTTTTTTTCTTCGTTATTTAAAACTGAAATATTCCTGCTAACATTCACGGTTCTTACCTCTTGCCGTCGTCACCAAGGGTATTCTCTCGCTCAAAATTGGTCTTTATGTCGACCACATCTCCAAACATATCATTTGAACGAAAATCTGGCGCAAATCTTTCCTGTGAACGGGATTCTTTGGGCAAGGAAAAAGTTCGACCTCGTGGACTATTGATTTTGTATTGAGAATGACAAAATGCTAATTACAGGATGAAACTCTCACCATAGAAAAATGTCTCACCTGTCTGCTTGTAAAAGGTCAGAATCTGATGTTCTTTAGTCGGCCATCAAGGCACCGAAAACAAAAACAAAAAAATTATAGTGTTATGCAATTAAGTTCAGTTTTCAATTCACTGGTTTTGCACCTTGAAAAGAACCTTTATAGCAATGTACTTTTATTGTATGGTCTGTTTTTGCGTTATTCTGCCGAGTTCTGATTGGTAATGGACGCGATTACATTAAATTCTACATTGTTTAAGACATTATTATCGAGAATAGGCCGTAAGGCGTGGCAGAGAGTAATGCACAGAACAGAGGGTAATTCATTTTATTTGTTACCTGTTTATATTAAAAGGAATCCTTTGTGAGCCCCTTCAACTTGCTCCAAATATAAGAATGAAAGCAGCATGCACCCGGTTGCCAGGTGACGCGTGTGAGTTCGCGTGTGAACGAGGCTACTCTCTGATTGGTTCAGACATTAGACGGTGCGACCGTTATGGATCATGGACCGGCACGCAGCCTCGATGCGAATGTAAGCTTGTATTTAATGAAAAAAAGTCATTTATCATGTTTTTTTTTTCCAAGAAAACATCACTATACATGATCTCCACTCGCAGACCTTCCTTAGCATTGAGATCTTTTTTTGTATTAAAACACATTATCCGCTTAGAAAACTGGGAAGTAGATACACGAAAATCTATCCTTTCGATCAGCTTGTTGGAAATAATTTAAAACTTCAAAATCCTTAGACAATGGGTTGAACATTGTTTATACGATAAAAAAATATTTATATATTCACTTGACTTTTGAAACTAATACCTCGGGAAGAAAATGTGAAATATTGAAGTATTTTATACAAAAGTAATTTCTTGTGATTCAACAAAGCAACTGAGAGATTTTTAGTGGGATGACGGCGGCCATTTTACCTAGCTGAAACCCCTTACCATTGTTACGTGACACTAATACACTGTAACTGTTTTTTTTTTGCATGTAGCTGCCACGTGTCCAAAGTTATCGCCACCGACCAATGGTGAGCTATTGGGATGTAATACAGCAGAGATGTTATATAACACAGTGTGTAGATTTTCTTGTAAGGAAGGATCTGAAGCGTCTGGTTCAACAGTTAGAAGATGTACAGAAAATGGAACTTGGAGTGGAAATGACCTTGTCTGTACAGGTATTACAAACAGTTTGTCAATTGAATAACGGCTTGTTGAAGGCAAAGAGATTTTTTGATGCCAGAAAACTAACTACTGGACTCATTTTTGGGGCTCTTTAACACCGTATCACGATAGCTTGCACTGTCATTGATTTTTTTAGGCTACCTAAAAAACCTGTGCTGGATAAATCGTATTTGTCTATTTTTTACTTGTTTGGTGTTGAACTATTGCTTCATTCACACACCAAATCATATCTTAATAATATCGTTTGGCGATCTTGAATCATTACTCAATAGATACAACATCGTCCATTTTTTTTTCTCTTTTGCCTCGATTTCAGATCGCTATAGTCAATCTAAAATCGTTGCATCATTCACTATGACTACACGGTTGATCTATGTATCTATGCATGCATGGATCAATCGATGTGAGATCGTAGAAAGATATTTTATCGATCTGCAATCTTCGCTCCATCTAATATCGTCACTGGATCTCTATTTCGCGGTATTCTCCGAGATGAGACACAGTGACGGTACATAATACTGTTGTTGCCTCTTTCTTATCAATAACATTGATAATAAAAGGTAACAACTGTTTGTGACAAATTCGGTCTTGATGTATTGCTTCTGTTAATGAATGTTTCATATTCAGTCAGTAATTTGGCTAACTAAAAAGTTTGGAGTATGAGCTTTTTGTTGTCAATAGATTGTTACCAGTCTGCCCTCTGTTTTGATTACTGTAAATGCTTTGAAATTGTTCTTCTAAGAACCTGTCAGTTGGTATTGCTAAAGTCACAATGCCAAGCTGGATCCAGCATTGGAGCTGCTGGCTGGGAAGCACCGCAGTGTTTTACTACTTCTCAAATATTGACTGCAGGGCTGCCCTGCCGACAACCCAGAGTAGATGGGTGACAAATCGGATAGACGGTTGACTGTGGGACAGACCACCTGGAATCACCGGGCTTGCAACCCAGATTCTAGAAAGAATTGCAACAAGTCAAAGAAAGAGAGGATGCCCCCAGGATCGTCGGAAACGGGGGGAGAATAATCGATCACAGACTGACAACACGGAACTGAACTTAGGACCGGATACGGACGACAACGACCTGAATACGGATAATATGGACCTGAACCTTGGAACGGACATGGACTATGACAACATGGACACGGAGACCACGAATTTGGAATTTGGACTGGACATGGACAACGGAATTGAGAGGTATGAATGCTGCGGAAAGCGATTCAAGACCTATCATGGGTTACGTATTCACCAAGGAAAAGTGTGCAAGAGAAGGGATCCTGCTCAGCAGCGCAGGCCGCATGGCCAAGAGACGTGTGGTCTAACTCCCCAGGTGCCTAACCACAGTGGGAGTTATACCACAGTTGAGCAGAGTGGAGAGGAAGCGAAGGTAGCTGAAAAGAAACCCAAGATTAAGTGGCCAAAGGCGAATGATACAGCAACATACAATCAGTTCGATGAAGAAGTGAGTAAATTAGTGAGAAGGTTCAAGGGTACGACTAAAGAGAGGCTTGAGAAGCTGGCAGAGGTTGTGTATGAGGAAGGGTTGAGGAGGTTTGGCCTGGAGAAAGAGCAATCGCCAAGGCAGGGGCAGAAGAAGGGTGGACCGTCAAGAAGGAAGAGCAAAGCTGATGAGTTGCGTAAAGAGAAAAAGAGATTAAGGACGTTGTGGCTGAATGCTAAGGAGCATGAAAAGGAGGGCTTAAAAGTGTTGTACGAGCAGGTGAAAAGGCAACACAGGGATTTGATGAGAAGAGAAAGGAGGCTGAGTCGGAGGAAGGAAAAGAAGAAAGTTAGGCAGCAGTTCGTTAAAAACCCATATAAGTTTGCAAAAGGGCTCTTCGTGGAAAGTAAAAGTGGAAAGCTTGAATGCGCGAAAGAGGAGCTGGAAAACCATCTGAAGGCAACTTATAGTGACCCAAAGCGAGAGGACAAGCTGCCTAGAATGGCAGGGCTGCAAAAACCCACATCACCCGGTGTGGCATTTGACATGAGCGACATCAAGATGAAGGAAGTGGACGACTTTGTTAGGAAAGCTCGTGCCAAGAGTGCTCCTGGAAATGATGGCATTAGCTACAAGGTGTATAAGAAGTGCCCGCTACTTAGAAACCATCTTTTTCGTCTCCTACACGAAATGTGGAGAAAGAAATCAGTGGCGGACAGATGGTGTTTTGCTGAAGGAATATATCTACCAAAGGAAGAAAATGCTAAAGGGATAGCGCAGTTTAGACCCATTTCGCTGCTAAACATTGACGGTAAAATCTTGCTTGGCATAATAGCAAAGAGAGTGATAGAATTTGTTCAGATAAATGGATATGTAGACGAGTCGGTTCAGAAGGCTGGAATTCCAGGTATACCTGGGTGTGTGGAGCATGCTTTTGCGATCTGGGATGCAATACAGGAAGCAAAGTCATCAAAGGGAGATTTAACTGTGATCTGGTTGGACTTAGCGAATGCATATGGCTCCGTGCCCCATGGTCTGATCGAAATGGCAATGGAGAATTTCTGGTTCCCAGAACCAGTGAAAGCAATGCTGATGCAGTACTACAACAAATTTCGGATGCGTTTCACAACAGACGGCTTCACGACTAACTGGCAAAGGCTGGAGGTGGGAATAGCAGCTGGATGTACGATATCGGTAATCCTGTTTGTCCTAGTCATGGAGATGATATTAAAATCAACCAAGGCTGACATTGCTCTGCTAAGAACACCATTGAGAGCATTCATGGATGACATCACTGTGCTTGCAAAGTCTACGAACGCAGCGAATCAGATCCTAGAAAGGCTAGATGAGCTGATTACATGGTCAAGGATGAAGTTTAAGGCCAAGAAGTCAAGGAGCTGTTCATTTGTGAAGGGAAAGCAGAAAGAGATTCGCTTCTCAGTAGCTGGAGACACTATACCCACTGTGAGAGAACAACCAGTGAAGAGTCTTGGCAGGTGGTATAAGGGCACACTGACTGACCGTCACCAAGGAGTAGAGACCCTGAAGCAGGCAGAGGAAGGCCTAAAGGCTATTGATAAGACTCGACTTCCTGGAAAGTTCAAGGTGTGGTGTCTTCAGTTTGGACTGTACCCGAGACTGATGTGGTCTCTTATGATGTACGAGGTTGCAGCATCAAGGGTTGAGCGAATTGAGCAAAGATGTAGTGTTTATATACGAAAATGGCTCGGACTCCCAAGACAGCTTAATAACACAGCACTGTATGGGAAAGGTGGCCAACTAGAACTACCTCTTGCATCCATTTGTGAGGAGTACAAGGCGGGTAAGGTGAGAACGGTAATGATGTTGAGGTACTCAAAGGACCAGGGCATTCGAGAGGAACCCCCCGAGGTACGTACTGGCAAGAAGTGGAATGCAGAGGAAGAAGTAGACAAAGCGATGAGCAGTTTGAAGCATGGAGACATTGTCGGTGCAGTCCAAAGTGACAGGAGGGGACTCAGTACGTATAACTTCAAGCCCTTTTGCAAAAGTAGCGCGAAGGAGAGAAGAGATGCAGTTGTGAACGAGGTGAAGCGGGTTGAACGCGAGAGAAGGTACGTGCACTTGGTGCAGTGTAGTCAGCAAGGACAATGCTTGAGGTGGGAAGAGCTCGTGATTGGAAGGAAATTGTCCTGGAAAAAGCTGTGGGCATGGGAACCGGCGCGACTGAGCTTCTTAGTTAAGTCAACGTATGACACGCTACCTTCTCCAGCCAATCTTGTACGTTGGAAAGTGTCTGAAGAGAGTAAGTGCCAATGTGGACAGTATGGCACACTGCGTCACATCTTGTCTGCCTGCCCCATGGGTCTAAAAGATCGATACACCTGGCGACACAACCAGGTACTGAGGGTCATCGTGGAAGCCATTGAAACGAAGGTAGCTGATATTAATCAAGGGAAGTTGCCTGTGAAGGAATGTCAGAACAAAGTTGTGTTTCACCAAGAAGGGAAGAAGGGAGCGACAAAACCATCTCCAAAGAAACAAGTGGTGGACGAGAGGTGGCAGGGAACATGGAAGGTGGCGGCTGATTTGGACAGTGCCCTTGTTTTCCCCATTGTAACAACAAGCCAACGCCCGGATGTTGTAGTGTGGAGTGACGATTCCAAACAAGTGATCTTGCTTGAATTAACAGTGCCGTGGGAAGAGAACTTTGGAGATGCAGAGGACCGGAAATACAGGCGGTACGAGGAACTAATTGACGCTTGTAAAGAGGCTGGCTGGAATCCAGAATATTACCACCTTGCTGTAGGTTGCCGTGGGTATGTTAGTCGAGAACTGGCAAACTTGATGCGTGGTCGGTTTGGATTCAACACAAGAGAACAGAGAACATTGGTAGCCGCCCTGCAACAGGCAGCAGAGAAAGCCTCGTACTTTATCTGGCTAAAGCGTGATGACAAAGTGTGGCTCGGCTAGTTTTTTATTTTCTTTTTAACTCATGTCCCAGCCAGCACCAGCTCTTGTGAAGCCTCCTTAGGGAGGGGCCCCGCCATGGCAGAAGACAGTCGAGGAGTAGGGGCCGAAACTGTCTGCCATGGTTCCTCCTGACGACTTCCAAGCTGGATCCAGCATTGGAGCTGCTGGCTGGGAAGCACCGCAGTGTTTTACTACTTCTACATAAATGACATTGATCTCTAAAATTGCGTATTGTATCGCTTTTTTCAAAACTTTTCCCGTTTTCATGAGCAGGGTGGCCCATGCATTATAACTGCGTTTAGTTTTTATTTTGAAGATCAGTTTGCAGTGACATTTAGCTTCACAGAGCGTCAATCTTACTGTGTCATGAGTCAGCTCCTTCGAAGAAGCTGAGGACGTACCTATAACCTGGTCCCAGTCCACATCGTGTGGAGTAAAAATGGCAATGCCTGGTGGTAAGTAATAAAAGGTGCCAGTCGGAGATGTTGCCAAAGTAACCGTACCATATTAATACTAGGCCAGGAAAAAGGTAAGTGGCAGCCGTCTAATCTTCTAGTGAGTTGTGTGCGCAACTAAATGATAAGCGGATAGCTAGAAGCCTACAATAAAAGCCGGTCCGAGAACAACTGAAATCGTATTTCCTTCCTTTGACTGTAGAATTAACGAGAAAATGTGTTCTTATTGGTTTCACATTTTTGATTAGTGAGTGTGCGCTAGTATATCTAAGGAGGTGGTGTCAGGAGTATATATACGTGCGAATTTAATTCTCACGGGTTTTTCATTCTTGTCTGGCACTTCAAGCGCTCGACGAGTTTCTCATTGGTTGTTTCTTGTTTTGCCTCGATCTATATATTATTTTGTTTGCGCCCGTGTTTTCTATATTTCTTTTTTAGATGTTTTCAACTCGTCGATTTGGAAAAGTCTCCAGAACTCCATACCTAATTAAGATAGGGTAATGAGCGTTATCTCTCCTGCGGAGTCCCTTAAGCTTCCTGACGTGGTTCTTGCCGATAAAGCTGCCAATACGTCGACGGAATATTGTTCCATCTACAACAGATGGGCGACGTGGGCCACCGGCCCTACATCATCTCCAGGTTTTCTCGGCTTCTCACTGACACGTTACCCTGTACCTACAGTTTTGATGTCCTCAGCCAACGCATCTTCGCGGATGTAGTCTGCTGTTTACAGTTTGGCGTGGTTCTACCACATTGCAGGCAAATGGACGTCCACAGATCATTCCTGGGCAAAGGAAATTATGGCACGTGCTCATTGTTTTTTAGCTGACCAGAATGCGACAAAGAAGCTGTCACGCTATTGGAACACTTAGTTGTATGTAGAGCTGTCTCCTCAGCAATATTAAAGGATAATGTACCTATATTTGTTTGCTTGCTTGTCGTTGTGGCTTTTCATCGTTTTGTGCAGCTCACTCGTCTTGTCTGATCGAATGCAAAACTAGATAAAGACCTGCTGCATTTATTGAATTATCCAAGACAAAACAATTTAGATTAATATAATGATTTAAAAATATATTGTTCCATTTTCACTCGGCTTCTCTTTGCTATAACTAAATCTGTTTATAAAGTACACTGTGTGAGTAGAAAAACAGTAAACACCGTTTTGTTCTTATTTCTGGTCATTTGTTCTCAACTCCCGATAACTCGAACTTTTTTCAATTTACCTTGAAGGTTCGAGTTATCGGGAGTCGATGTATTCAATTTCAACATTTCACACGTTTTGTTTCCCTGAAATATGTTTGATTTTGCAAGCGCACTCATCTTTCTTAACTTGATAATAAAAATTGTGTTGTGTTTTTGTTAATCGTGCTGTTTGTAAAGATTAGCTTCCGCGTCTAGCGGTGGTGAAAACATAACCTTATTTGGGGAAAAGAAGACAAAGAACTTTATCGTTCTTTCATGCATGGAATATTACACTGCGAGTATTACATACAACCCCCAGGACTAAATTGAATTTAGCAATACGACCAATACAAACAGTTCATTTGGTCTTTCCAGAAACAAAAAGAAACTTTTAGCGGCTCTTTAAAGACTCCAGTTGTCTGTGAGTCCTTAGACTACAAGCTAAGGAAAAGGGGGTATAGAGAGAAAAAATCGGGAAGCAATACGAGCCGAGCACGGTCTGGGAAGAAAGGTCTCGCACGCGCTCGTCTTTCCGTCTTTTTTGTTCGTCATGTACCTTACTGGGTAGCCTGTTCGAATGCTAATTCGTCACGCCTAATTTGCTTCGTAATAGCCATAACCTTTAGTGCGACGCAAACGGCGTGCAGTTTTGTTGAGTCGTTCGGCGGTGAACTTGGCAGCACTGAACGTTGTGTTTTTAGCACAATCTGATCCATAAGGGTTAAAGAAGAGAAATGAAAGCATTTCTTGTACTCTGCGTCTCGCTTTGCCTTGTGGCAGGTATGTTATATTTACAGCTTTGTTTAGTGAATCTAATTTTGCATGGCTTATTTTAGTGTCTGGTTGTGCATTTCACGTCGTGGTCGAAACATCGAATCAACTCTTCATTTCACATCAAGGTAAGGGTCTGAAAGTTAGAAACGATACCAGCTTTGGAAAGTCTGCTTTCATGTATCCTATTGGGTTTTTCGATTATATATGTGTACGTTAAAAAATAAAAAAAACTTGGATAGCAACTATTATGCAAAAGTGAATGAAGCGTCAAAAATGTTCAGAACGTTCAAAATTCTGTGTCGAAAACAGCGCATTTTTTGGTTGCCAAAATGGTTGTAACTTAGATCGTACAAAAGTATTTAGTAGTTCTTTCAACTCTAGCTATTAAACCATCGATTCAAGTTGAATTTTAATTCATATTCTGCAGTCATTACACGGGTTGTATGAATAATAAATTTAGAGCTATTCAATTTCAACATTCTTTGTGGATTTCATCATACGTTTCGGTTCTCTGAAACATTGTTTGATTTCGCAACTTTATGTATTCATTTTTCTTGATAATGAAACTTGTATGTACCTTTTGTTTGTTGATCGTGCTGTGTTTGTAGTTTAGTTTCCGCGTCCAACAGTGGTGAAAACAAAACCTTATTTGGGAAAAAGAGGACAAAGAGCTTTATCTTTCTTTCATCGAATATTACACCGCAGTTATTACATATACAGTCTTCATATGCCAGAGAGAGCTCATCAAACGGTCAATTGCGGCACGAAAGAACTTTGATAGAATCAAAGCAGATATAAAAAGAACTCAGCGAGAATATTATGACATGAGTCAAGAGATCTACATGTGCCAGATGAAAAACGAGTTTTTGTCCGACTTCCTCCCCCAAATTCAACTGTCAAAGGGGCAGCTAGCCGCTTTATCAGAAGATATGATGGACCCTTTCTTGTTGTTGGTCATGTTCACGGTCGTCAAGATTTACTACAGTTACGACACTTAACAACAGGCAAAGAACTTAGAGCAGTGAACATTGAAAAAGTTGTTGTAGTTCCTGATGGTGATCCTCATACAGATGTCCGCCCTGATACTGAGCGAGGACAACCCTTGCAGAATGCCACACCCTCATTGCAAGAACATAATATAATCGGACCCTGTCTAGCACACTAGATCCAGATTTAAACAAGGTCGCACTTTCATTTGGACAATATCTTAGTACATTATCAAAACCTCAGTGTTATGCTTCTGAAGCTTGTAAAGTAGTTTACCAAAGTTTACCAGAAGCCAGAGAGATTCTTAACCGACATGGTAAACTCAAAGGACTTGTTAGCAAATGCCCTTACTTATCGCTACAAGGCGGACCACATGGGGGTACTTACCTCCTTGTCTTAGACGTCAAGCTTTTCCAGGAACTTAACAATTAAATACCCAAGAAGGGGTGGACTCATGAGCAAACATTTGTTTTCGTTTTTGTTAAAATTCCTGTTCGGATCGTTCGTTATCTATTGTTCCAGTTAAGGTCGCGCGGGACCCTGGCTCATTAATAAATTCATTAGGCAAATTTCTTGACGGAGTGCTATTTTGCAAATCTTTAATTCACTACATTTTGAACATCGATTCCTCTAAAATTTAACGAGGATATTCGGGGATGATGGAATTACATCACGATTGTCTTTTTACTGAGATATGACCGTTGTCTGTGATGTTACAAGCCCTTAAATGTTTAACTGCAGATAATGCGATTTTGTGTCCAAGTTTTCAGCTAGAACAGCGCACCAAATTAAATGATTATATAGCTTAGTGGTAAATCATAACCTCTTTTGTGCTATGGCTAGAACGAAATTTTCGATTTCAAAAACTGCTACAAGTTAATGGCTTCTGAGAGAGTAAAAATGTGAAATCTAAACTTTGAAACGTGCTATCTTCATTTTGAGAAGGAAATTTAAAAATTCGCTCTAGTCATAGCACAATAGAGTTCACCAAGTTTATGTTCCTCGCGAATCAACTCTTAAAATTCTATATCGGCGGAGAAAACTTGGACACAAAATTGTAGGTTTTGAGGCTTCCGAAGACCTTCCGAGTCAATGTTTACAACAACGTGTGATATATTCAAAGCTGTGAATCTAATTATGATAATTCCCTATGTTCCAGCGCACGTGCACAAAGCTGAGAACAATTACTAGTAATTACTTGTACAAAGAGTTTAAAAACAAACATTCTCATGAATATTTCGTTTGTTGTCGGCTTCAGTCGTCCGGCAGTTCGTGCATACTCTTTAAATAAATACATACTAATGATTGCAAGGGTCCTGCGCGACCTTAAAACTTAAAACCCAAGAAGGGGTGGACTGTAGTGGGACACGTCGTGACCCTTACGTAACGTAGCATTACGTAGTCGCGTAACCGGTCGAAACCGGTTATTAGAGAGCACATGTAGTCGAGCAGTCAGCCATGTTGTAAAGTCTAGTACGTTCGCTTTAGTTAAATAAAGGCCTTTGTGTTTAGTGTGAGCAACGACTCTTCCGTCTACACAGACCCTGGACATAGAGCGTTATATGACACCCCAGTACTTAATTGAATTTCTTAATTAACACCAAAAAGCGTTTTTGCTAAGAAACACTTAGTGCCTTAATTATTTCACATAGCTAACTCAGGAAATTAATGAGAATGATTAATTTGCAAGCAGTTCTGGTTTGTGAACAATGCTCATTTTACGGAAACAAAATTGCCCGAGGCTTAATTAAATTTGTAAATTAAGACCAATAAGCGCAGTGCATTTTGCACTCTTAGAGACTTTCTGGTTTTCCCTAAGAAACACTTGGTACTTTATTTCACATGTAACTATCTCAGAGAATGCGAGAATGTTAACTTTGCAAGCCCATCTGGTGAAACAAAATTACTTTGTGTTAGTTAATCGCTGTGTGTTTGAAGTTTAGTTTCCGCATCCAACGATGGTGAAAGCATAACCTTATTTGGAAGATAGAAGACAAAGAACGTTATCTTTCTTTCATCGAATAACACACCGCAGTTATTACATACCACACCCCAGGGCCTATAAATACGACCAATAATGGCGGTGCATTTTGGACTCTAGGCAAACCTATCGATTTTCGTTTAGAAACTCTCGGTGCTTTATTTCATATAACTGAAAATCAAAGAATTCAAGAGAATGTTAAACTTGCATGTACGGCTGGTTTGTAGACAATGCTAATTTTTCGGAATCATTTATTAAAGAGCAGACAACGACACTTACATCGACGTAATCACAAAAAGTTCAAAAATAAGGAAATGCAGTTGGTTACATGTTTTAGCGACACGTCTCCGAGCGCGGTCTGGGTAGGAAGATCTCGCACGCGCTCCTGTTGCCGTGTTTTTTTGTTCGCCCTTTACCTCACCGGCTTAAAACCTGTTTGCAAGCTAATTCGTCACGCTTTGCTTCGTAATAACCATAACCTTTAGTGCGACTCAACGACGTGCGGTTTTGTTGAGCCGTTCGCCAGCACCGAACATTGTGTTTGTAGGACGAGAAAGATGAAGTCCTTTCTTGTCTTGTTTGCCTCGCTTTGCCTCGTCGAAGGTACGTTATACTTTTATATTTAAATGTCCATAATGTTCGCTTGAAAAAGGGATGCCTTGAATGCCTTGTTTACTCAATCCAATTTTGCATTTCTTCATTACGTGTTTGGTTGTGCATTCTCAACGTGTTAAAACATTGAATCAACTCTTCATTTCAACGTGAGGATTTAAACGTTAGACAAGATGTCAGCTTTAGAAAGTTTCCTTTCTCGTACGGTTTTCACGTATCCTATTGGTCTCTTTCGATTATATACGTGCGGAAGTTAGCGAAGCGTCTAAAATGTTGAAAACGTTCAAAATGTTATGTCGAAAACTGCGCATCTTTGCGGCTGCTAAACGCTTCTGACAGTATATGTCATTAATTAAGATCTTACAGAAAGTATTTACCACAGTTGTTTAAGCTATAACTCAAATTAAATTTCAATTCGTAATATGCAGTTAGTAGACGGAGTGTACGCATAATGAATTTTAAGAGATACAATTTCCACATTGTTTATGGATCTCATGATACGTTTCTCTTCTCATAAACATTACTTGATTTCGAAATTTTATTCATTTTTCTTGATAATGAAACTCGTAAATGTACCTTGTTTGCCTTGTGTTTCTTAATCGTGCAGTGTTTGTAGTTTAGTTTCGCGTCCAGCGATGGTGAAAACATAACCTTATTTGGGGAAAGGAAAACAAAGAGCGTTATACGACACGCCAGTGCTTAATTGAATTTCTTAATAAACACCACTTTCCTAGAAAGCATATTTTGTACCCTTTTAAATGAGATATTGGAGACTTCATTACTGTTAATACCTTTGGAGTTATTAAAAAAAGCGTGCAACTTGGTCAATTTTGTATATTTTTGTTGTGACAAGAATGAGTTAATGGCGATCGCGAATCAAGAAACTTTATATACGCTATTACCGCAGTGTAACTTATAATGACAACAAACCCTGAGATTGCGCAGTACGCTTTACGGACTGGAAATCATCTTCAACAGATGCATGCAGATTTTTTTTTAAGAGAACTACCCAACGCAATGGCCAACCAATTTCAATACTCAACAAAAGTTTTATTCAAAATCCCTTGACTCAAAAGCATTCTAGCCCGCACTTCCTAACCGTTGGTTACCACTAGTATATTAATAGGTTTTGGGCTTCAACGTCCCTAATTAAGGTTAAATCACGTCTCGCATTGAAAGTCTATAGAAAGCGCATATTTGATAGCTAGCAGCCGTGATCCATTGACGCTCGTCACGCTTTGCGTCGTAATAGCCATAACCCGTTAAGTGCAACTCGAACGGCGTGTGGTTTGGTTGAGTCGTTCGACGTTGAATTTGGCAGCACTGAGCATTGTGTTTTTAGGACGATCTTAATTAGGGTTAATAGAGAGATGGAGTCCTTTCTTGTCTTGTTTATCTCGCTTTACCTCGTCAAAGGTATGTTTTACTTTTATCTTTGTTCAGTTTAGGCACACGAATTTTGCATGGCTTCAATTAGTGTTTGTTTGTGCATTCTCAATCGGCTAAAACATTGAATCACCTCTTCATTTTAATAATGTGAGGGTCTAAAAGATAATAAAGATATCAGCTTTGGAAAGTCTGTTTTCACGTAAGGTTTTCACGTTCTCAGTCGGGTTATTTAGATTATATATGTGCACGTTGAACAATGGAAAACGTAGATAGCAACTGTTATGCAGAAGTTAATGGAGCGTCTAAAATTTAATGTTGACTAATGACAGCGCATTTTGTACTGCTAAAGGCTTATGGTGGCTACTTTGTAGTTCTTTCAGATCTAATTCAACTTCGATTCAACTTGAGTTCGAATTCATATTCTGCAGTCATTACACGGGGTGTATGCATTATAAATTCCGAGATTTTCAATTTCCACATTGTTTGTTGATTTCATCCTACTACATTTCGTTTCTCTAAACATTCCTTGATATCGCAATTTTATGTACTCATTTTTCTTCAGTTGATAATAAAACTTGTAAGTGTTCCTTGTGTTTGTTGATCGCGCTGTGTTTGAAGTTTAGTTTCCGCGTTCAACAATGGTAAAAACATGACCTTATTTGGGAAAAAGAAGACAAAGTGCTTTATCTTTCCTTCATCGAATATTACACCGCAGTTATTACATTGGCGTTGCATTTTGCAATCTTAGCAAACTTATTGATTTCGTTTTAGAAACTTTTGGTGCTTTGAAAATCAGAGATTGCAAAAGAATGATAAACTTGCAAGCACGGCTGGTTTGTAGACAATGCTAATTTTTCGGAATCATTCATTAAGGAGCAGACAACGACACTTACAACGACATAATCACAATGCAAGTTCAAAAATAAGGAAATGCACCAGGGTCATGTTGTAGCGACACGTCTACGAGCGCGGTATGGGTTGGAAGATCTCGCACGCGCTCCTGTTGCCTTGTTTTTTGTTCGCCCTGTAGCTCACCGGCTTAAAACCTGTTTGCAAGCTAATTCGTCACGCTTTGCTTCGTAATAACCATAACCTTTAGTGCGACTCAAGGGCGAGCGGCTTTGTTGTGTCGTTCGCCAGCACCGAACATTGTGTTTGTAGGACGAGAAAGATGAAGTCATTTCTTGTCTTGTTTGCCTCGCTTTGCCTTGTCGAAGGTATGTCATACTTTTATCTTTGAATGCCTATAATGTTCGCTTGAAAAGCGATGCCTTGCGATGCCTTGTTTACTCAATCCAACTTTGGATGGCTTCATTAAGTGTTTGGTTGTGCATTCTCAACGTGTTAAAACATTCAATCAACTCTTCATTTCTACGTGAGGATCTAAACGTTAGACAAGATGTCAGCTTTAGAAAGTCTGTTTTCACGTGCGGTTTTCAAGTACCCTTTTGGTTTATTTCGATTATATACGCGCAATTTGAACAATGAAAAACTTGGATAGCAACTATAATGCAAAAGTTAGTGAAGCGTCTAAAATGTTGAAAACGTTCAAAATGTTGCGTCGAAAACTGCGCATTTTTGCGGCTGCTAAACGCTTCTGAATGTATATGGTATTATTAAGATCTTACGAAACGAATTTACCACAGTTGTTTAAGCTATTATTCAACTTAAATTTGAATTCAATTTCCACATCGTTTATGGATCTCATGGTACGTTTCTCTTGTCATGAACATTACTTGATTCCGCAATTTTATTCATTTTTCTTGATAATGAAACTCGTCAATGTAGCTTGCCTGCCTTGTGTTTCTTGATCGCGTTGTGTTTGAAGTTTAGTTTCCGCGACCGCGTCCAGCGATGGTGAAAGCATAACCTTATCTGGGAAAAAAGGCTAAGAGCTGTATCTCTCTTTCATGTAATATTACACTGCGAATATTACATACGACACCCCCGGGGGCTTAATTAAATTTCAAAATTAACACCAAAAAGCGCGGTACATTTTGCACTCTAAGAGACTTACCTTGTTTTTGCTAAGAAACACTTGGTGTTATATTTCACATGTAAATACCTCAGAAAATGCAAGAGAATGTTAAATTTGTAAGCACATCTAGTTTGTGAACAATACTAATTTTGTAGAAGCATTTACTAAGGCGCTGACAATGACATGTAGCAAGGACAGAATCAAAACATGCACAAAAATAATGGAATGTAACAAGGGCATGTTGCAGTGACACGTCTCCTAACGCGGTCTGGGCAGGAAGATCTCGTACGTGCTCGTGTTTCCGTGTTTTTTGTTCGCCTTGTACCTTGCTTCCTGATTCCGTCCGTTTCAATTCCTAAAAAGACAGAGATCTTTCTTCAGGTGAGTAAATCACTTCAATTTCCTTCCCCCTCCCCCTTTGACTCCTGACTAAACGAACAGGAAGGCAAGCATTTATTATTTGTGAATAAATGTTACGCTTCAGCGTTCACTTAGAGATGCTTTGGATCACGCGACATTCCTGGGGGGGGGGGGGGGGGGGACAGGGAGGTCTGAACCTCCCGCCTCCCGTACCTTTTACTCCCGCTTCCCGTACCCTTTACTCCCGCCTCCCGCCCCTTACCGTAGCTTTTCTCTCCTGTTTGTTCCATGTCTATTGCGAAATATAATGAAATGTTACGAAATTTCACTTGTTTTCTCCCGGTTCCCGCCACCTTAAGAATCCCGCTTCCCGTCCTCTCTCCTCCCGCTTCCCGCCCCTTTTCTCCCGGGCTCCCGCCCCCCTGAACCCCTCCACATTCCTGTGACAATTAAAAAAAGAACAATGCACACCTTTGAAAGTATTGTAACACAACATTCAATTGTTTAAATGAACAAGTCGTCCGAGGAGGTATTCAGTCCAGTGATCAAACTAATAAGAAGCCGAACTAGGTGCTTAAGTTTGATGTTATCTCGAACGGCTAGTCAAAGCAATTTTAATTGCTAAACATTTTCAAGTGTTTTTCACACTGTTTTTGAATTCAAAAAGAAGATAACGTATGTTTTGAACTTGCTGCCTTTTAGATTCACTGTAAAATGAGGCTGATGAAATATTTTTTCGACTTATTCCAGTTTTCGTAACCAATTAATAGCATAAGGGAGCCAGTTTCAAAAATTGTTTTATATTATGTTAAAGATATTCGCAATCGTATTGACCTCGGAGTATTGAGCACGAAATGGCGGCGCCACATCTCATCAAAGGTGCGGCAGACTAGCTATTAATTAAATTGTTTTTGACATTTCATTATCAACAAGTATTAACACTTCTTTGTTATCTATTAATAGGTTTTGGGCTTCAACATCGCTAATAGAGGTTGAATCACGCGACGCATTGAAAGTCTCAAGAAAGCGCATATTTGATAGCTAGTAGCCGTGATCCATTAAATCGAAATTGCGAAAGATTACTTATCCCTTGAAACGAACCCAGAATTTGGTACAATTTTCTGTTGGCGTGTTTCCCACGGGGGAGAGTATAGGTAAGTAGTTTAAACGCACGTTTTTAAATCGTTATAAAACGTGCAAAATTGTTCGGACTGGTGAGGTACATGCAGATATTTAGAAGGCGGATTTGCAATCTAATTTGATATTTCAGCTAGTTATTCACGAATTAAGCGGACTCAAATTAGACCAGACTGTAGTTTGAATAGTGTTGAAATGTAGCAGGGCATGTTGCAGCGACATGTCTCCGTGCGCGGTCTGGGAAGGAAGATTTCGCACGCGCTCGTATTTCCGTGTTGTTGTTTGTTCGCCCTGTACCTCACTGGCTTTAAGCCTGTTCGCATGCTAATTCGTCACGCTTCGCTTCGTTATAACCATAACCTTTACTGCGACTCGAACGGCGTGTCGTTTGGTTGAGTCGGCAGTTATTCGGCACCGAACATTGTGTTTTTAGGACGATCTTACACATTAAGGCCAAGAGAAAGATGAAGTCCTTTCTTGTATTCTGCGTCTCGCTTTACCTTGTCGAAGGTATGTTATACTTTTATCTTTGTTTAGTCAAACAAATTTTCCATGACTTCATTAAGTGTCTGGTTGTGCATTCTCGACGGGGTTAAAACATTGAATCCACTCTTCATTTCAACGTGAGGGTCTAAACGTTAGACAAGATATCAGCTTTAAAAAGTCTGCTTTCACGTACGGTTTTCAAAGACCCAATCAGCTTTTTTCAATTATAAATGTTCACGCTGAACAGTGAAAAAACTTTGATAGCAACTATTATTTGCAGTAGTTAGCGAAGCGTCTAAAATGTTGAAAACGTTCAAACTGTTGTGTTGAAAACAGCTCATTTTTCGACTGCTAAACGCTTTTGCCTGTATATAGTATTAACTAAGATCTTACGAAAGTTATTTACTACAGTTCTTCCAGCTCTAATTCAACTTCGATTTAATTTGAGTTTGAACAAGTCATATTCAGCAGTCATTTCACGGGGTGTATGCATAATAAATTCCGAGATATTCAATTTTCACATTGTTTGTGGATTTCATCATATGTTTTGTTTCTGTAGAACACCATGATTGCTTGATTTTGCAAGCGTATTCGCCTTTCTTGACAATGAAACTCGTAGCTATAGTTGAACCTTGTGTTTGTTGATCGCGCTCTATGTGTTTGTAGTTTAGTTTCCGCGTGAAACGATAGTGAAAAGAAAACCTTATTTGGGAGAAAGAAGAGAAAGAACTTTATCGTTCTTTCATGCATGGAATATAACACCGCGAGGTACATACGACCCCCAAGGCTAAACTGAATTTCTAAATAAAACCAATAAGCACAGTGCATTTTGCGCTCCAAACACTTGTTTCTTTCGGGAAACCAAACAAAGCATTTAGCGGCACTTAATCACCTTCCTCATGTTTGGAATGAGTATAAAATCAAGGCCAAAATATCAACAAACAAATTCTCCTAACTGGTCCCATACCTTTCTTTTGATAAGGTTGGGAGAAGTTACACTTGGAGGTTATTTCCTTGTAATCAACCCTTTAAGCCCTGGATATCAACAGGCAAATTCTCCTAGCTGGTCACCGCATAACTCTTATGGTAGGGCTGGGGGAGGTTAACAGGAGGTCATGTACTTTATTTAATGGCGGTTAACGGTTCGCCAGGGTTAGAGGTAATGAGATCTGCTTATCAGATTATTGCATAGCTATAACAAAACAACAACAACAACAACAGCAACTAAGTGTGGCTGAAAATGGGGAAGTGGGTGACAAAGTGCTCCACCAAAATATTTGAGCCCTTTGTACTCCTGGAGTGTCAAGCTAACAAAACCTACAGCCCAGGGAGAGACACACGCCGGATGGAGAGGAAGGAGTAGGGCCACCTCTCAGGGCCGACAGTGAGCATTCCTGGGTAGAGAAGAGGGAGTTGGGCCTCCGCTCTAAATGGAGGGAGTTGGGCCTCCACTAACCTAAATCTAAGGAGTACAGAATAAAGGGAGTTTGACCTCAAAAAATATCGAGTCTTTGGGGGCAAAAGTGTGAAAAGAGAAGCAGTTCATCCCTACAAAATGCAAGGCATTCCAACATTGACGAGCCACAACAGTAGAAAAAACAAAAGTACAAGTTATTAAGTCCAAAAGAAATTACAAAGAGTCCACTAGTGTTTGGGAAACTTGTGCCAGAAGTGAGGGCGGGGTTTTGATATATCTCTCAAAACAGTTTGAAGACCTGATCTACCCAGAACCTTAATAAGCCATGGGTGTAAATTGGCTGAAGCAGCTGTGGTGGCTGCACCTATTCTAAACTATGGCCAGCATATTCTTTGGAATCCAACCCCCCCTTCCTTTAGAAGGAAGGAGACTTTTTTTTTTGTAGGATTTTCCCGAGTGAGAAAGGAGTCAGATTCATAGAAGAAAAGGGGCCCAGTATATACAAATGGGGTCCTTGAGTTCAGTTATGCTAACATGGCAGAAAACATAGGCACGCTAAGCGTGCAGGAGTTATTTTTTCAATTTATGGGGTGGCTTGGGGTGAAACTGGGTGATTGTCCTGTTGGGATGGTTTATGCCATGGGTTGAGCTATTTGTGTATGGCGCCCCACGGAGTCACTTTTTTGCACAAAGTTTGCTTGCAAACAAAATAATTTTTACATGCATTTTGATACATCAGAACTGTTTTATTTAATACGGAAATTTTCATCATTTAATTAAAAAACGAAACTAATTCAATTGTCAAAACGTCACAAAATGGCACGTTCTTATTCTGTTTAAAGCAGTTATTTTGTTGCTAGCTTTGTAGCAACCGTAACGGGTTACTTTTGTTTGTTACGGAATACTTTTGGCTTTTTGCCAAACACTTTAACATGATACCGTTGTTTTTCTCTCTTTTGTAACATGATACCTTTGTTTTTTTAAAACGAACGTAACACGATAGCCTTGTTTTCTCGAAAAAGCCACGTCTCCATATAGGCATTGAACGAAAAGTACTATAATAAACGAATCAAATAAAAAAACACTCTCTTCGGAAAAGTTCTTTAAAGCGCAGTACACCTGGAGTATTTGTTTCCTGTCAAAACTGTTCAACAAAGATTTTCGTTCATTCACAACGTAAATTCTATTCAACAAACTAGAACTAATTGAGTTATCAAGTTGTCACGAAATGGCACGCTCTTATTCTGTTTTTGCTATCGATCGTAGTTGCTTTTACAGTAAAGTTACTTGTACCGGTTCATTAAATGTTTGAACGAAATATTTTAAAGTTGATTTCAGTTTACTTTGGCCGCCCGCTTTGCGAAGTTTGTTGGGAAATTGGAAACTTTGTTATGAAGTTGCCAATTACGGTACGAGTTTGCGAATCAAATTGCAAACATCGATACAAATTTCCCGACTTCGGCCCGACTGAACTTTCCAAGTTTGGTAGTTGAGGAGAAACAAGACATGTTGCTCGAAAGTCACGGCGATTTCTGAACTTGAAGGAAAGTAGCTTGAAGTGCAAGACAACGTTTCGCATCAGCGATCACGCAAGTGATTTGTCGATAAATAAATTTCATGCATGTAGAAATTTGGTCAAATTTTAACTTTTTTGTATGAAAACACATATTTAATGATTTCTGTGAGGCATAATCTTCACTGTCTTCAATTTCAAGTCTTCTGCGTTTGTAAACCGGATGAAACTGGATGGTTCATCCATATGTAAAATTGATTTTAATCGAAGCCGACGCGACGCGACAGGGAAGACTTGTTCGAGACAACTTGTTTACGGCTCGTTGAACATAAAAGTTTTGTTTTTATTTTTATGACATTTGTTTCCAACAGTTTAGCGTAGCAAAGCCCTTTTTGATAACATAACTACAGAAGGATTTAATAAATTTGGGCCGAAGTTGGGAACTTTGTATCGAAGCTCACAATTTGATTCGCAAACTACGAATACGTTTCAAATCCATGATAATTCACAACTCACCAATTAATCTTCGAGCTGAAATCTTTCAACGAAAACGAACTGCGACACGCTGCGACACATAATTTCGTCAGATTACTTCGCCTTTATAAACTGCAATTTGATTGGTTCTGATAGTACCTGGAATCTGATTGGTGTGACAAACACACATACTTCACTGATTACAGGTCCATCGCGCCGACTAAAGAGCTATTTTGAAAAAATAACTCAATAAGGCATAGATTTGAATTAGTCCTCCCAATTACTATAGACTGCCCTGTTCTAAAGGGGTCTGTCTTTGAAACCTTTAAACGAACCAGCATATACTTGGGAGAAAGAGGAGGGCATAAAGGTCACATCCGAAAACGTTAAGTGGCATTTTGGATCAAAATTAGGGTTGCATGTCAGTTCACCAATACGAAGGATATCGAAGAAGGTCAGAGTCATAGCTGCCCAAATCATGAGGGAGTCCCTGTTGTCAGTATATTTGACATTGAGAAGATGGTAAAATAAATTTAATAAGCCCAATGTGATTTGTCTGCGAACTCTAGAATGCACACCCTGGAAACGTTTGATTCCCCGAAGAACAAGCTGCAGGCGAAAATTTTTTTGAAAGGTTCAGTTCATGACTATTGCTAGAGTGGTGGTGTTTTACTGCAGATAAATAATTCTTTATAGTACTATGTTGTACTGAACGGGCCATGCAGACCGATAAGTTTATCAAGATATCCTCATCGAGGGGGAGCGTGGGAGTAACTCTCATTTGTGAGTAAAACGCATAAAATTGTCGTACACTGGAACTATATGCTTTCTTTATGTTATGAGAAAGCGCCATTCCCAGTTAGTACTTAGTTTCCCTATTCAAAGACTGTGCAGGTGGGCAGTGATGGGGTCTGGAGCTGCATTGGACTGAGGGGCTATCTGACGGAAACGTTCCATCTGAAAACGAGAAAGAGAGTCCGCGATATTGTTATCTTTCCCAGGGACATGCACTGCACGAAAAAAGAAATTATGTTGGAGGGTACAGAGAGTTATGTCCCTAACCAGGTCTATAATACAGGGAATTTTGGATTGTTTAGAATTAATGACCTCCACCACACCCTGATTGTCGCAGTAGAACTTTATACGCTTAGCTATTGGGGCCCCACAAATGGCAAGCAATGTTTATGGCGAATAATTCCTGCCAGAGGATACTTATGTCAGGTTGACCTAACTGTTGGTGGGGTAACCACTTTCCCTGGAACCAGCTGTTTTGGAAAAAGCCCCCATAACCCACTGAGCCAGAGGCATCTGTAAACAGGGAGAGCATCTCAGAAGTATCCCACGAGGATGACAGGAACAACCCTACTCCATTCCACTTATTAATGAATAAGCTCCACATTTGCATAGCCTTATAGAACCCAGTAGTTAGCTTAATGTGGTGGTGGGGTTTTTTGACACCTCTGGTAAGGCCAATAATTCTTTGGAGAAAAGCGCGCCCTGGTGGAATGGCCTTACATGCAAAATTTAGTGTACAGATCAAGAACTGAAGTTCTTGAAGGGTTGTGGAACGCTTGGACTGGAAATCTTGGAGAGCGGTTTTAATTCGCTCAACCTTGTCCACAGGCAGCCTTGCTTTCATTTTTTTGGAATCCAGAATTATTCCCATGAACTGTATAACAGTGCAAGGGTTCTCAGTTTTGGGCATGAAATGGGGATGGTTCCTGAAGGTGAGAATCATGCTGGATAGAACTCGCTTGACAAAGGGAGTCAAAGGGCATGGTAGAGGCGGGGTTTCAATTCTAAGGAAATCATCCAAGATGTGACATAAAAAGGAGATTGAGCAATTATTAAGTAAGATCCACTCAATGGCATCAGATAATTGATTAAAAATAAATGGGGCTGCGCGGAGCCCAAAAGGGAGTACTTTGTCAAAATAGTAAAACCCATTCCAGAACATCCCTAACAGTTCCCAATCATCTGGATGGACGGGGAAAAGCCGAAAAGCAGACTCAATGTCGGTTTTCGCCATGAAACAGCTGGGACAAAACTCCTGAATAGCTGCAACTACATTATCTATGGTAATATATTACAGTGAGAGGTCATGTTTTTCAATGAAATAGTTAATGCTGGATGTCCCAGATTTTTGGAAGGACAGATGAAAAATTGTTCGAAATTTTTGGGAGTGTTTTTTGGGGACAAGGCCTATGGGGGAAACTTGAAAATTCTTAACCCTATTCAGACCGGGCTTTTTTGGACCTTCTCAGACCGGGGGGGTCTGTGTAACTTCCAGAATAATGTAACTTTCCCCCTATGTAACTTCTAGAATATTTAAGCAATCACCATCAAAAATATAGGATGTATTGTATGCCCGAAACTCTTTCTTTTGGTATACTTCACGTGGGATAGTGACGTCTCATCACGTGACAATTACATCATGATGTCAAAACAGCCGCCATCTTGGATCCGCCATCTTGGATTTCAAAATTTTCCCAAAATGCCAGAAAACCACCCACAATCACTACAAAGACTCAAAATAAATAAAAATGTGCTTTAAACCCGTAAAAATGTAAAAATAATTCCATTTAAGTTGATTTTTATTAACAGAAACAATTAAAATTCCAAATTTGGGAAAACATGCTTGTCAAAATGCCGTTGCCGTGGCAATGTCAAGTTCATGACACATCATCCAACCCTACCAGATTGTTGCTAGTTAAATTTTACGAAAACTAAAAAAGTTTGGCAGCGTTTGCATAAATCTAAGAAAAGTTATAAAAGTTCAAAGTCAGCGCGGGCCTCAAAAGCCCCCCCCCCCCCCCCCCTCACAGTACGCCCCTTAAAGGCTTCGTCTGTTTCATTTACAGAAACTACCCCAGGGTGCAGAGAGGCAGTAGGCAAGTTTTTTGAGAACCGAGGACCTCTATGACCGGAATAGCCAATCCTAGCCCTCTTCCTCAGTTTTCAGCACAATTTCTGAATAAATTTCCTATTAGGAAATTTGATAGAGCCTGGTGTAGAATATGGACATTAACTGGGGTAACTACACCCCCAAAACTACTTGTCGCGGTGGCGTCCCCACGATGCTGGGGGTGGAATTTTTCAGCAACAAAATAAACACTAAACTGAAATTCTAAATAAAACCAATAAGCACAGTGCATTTTGCGCTCAAACACTTTTACTTTCGGGAAACCAAACAAAGCATTTAGCGGCGCTTTAGGAACTCCAGTTGCCTGTAAGTGCTTAGTTTGCGAACGTGCTAGTGAACAGTGAAGTATAGTGAGAGAAAAAAACGGGCGCGGTATGGGTAGAAAGATGTCGCACGCGCTCGATTTTTTTTTTGTTCTTCCTGTAACTCACTAATTAGCCTGCTCGAATGCCAATTCGTTACGCTTTGCTTCGTAATAACCTTTACCTTTAGTGTGACTCGAACGGCGTGTGGTTATGTTGAATCGTTAGGTGGTGAATTAAGCAGCACTGAACGTTGTGTTTTTAGGACGACTTTAACCATTTGGGTTAAGAGAGAGAAATGAAGGTCTTTCTTGTGACAAGTTGGGGGGTGGGGGAACTTCATTTGTTACACGACTCAATAGTGCGGCATAGCGGTGCCTGGCAACCGAATGTGCGCAATGCAAATTCATAATATGCAAGTCAAATCAAGTCAATCTTTATTTATTCACACGGTAAAAAGAATCGTCAGTTAAGCTATAAAAAATATAACACTTTTTTTACATGATTGCCGTGTGGGAATTCGATATGTCAGAGATTCGATTTATGATTTCTCGTTTAAAGTGCTCAATGGAGCCAACATCCCTCATTTGCTGGGGCAAGGGCCCTCTATAACTAAAACTTCGTTTTAAATAGTTTGTGTGTGACTTGGGCAGGTCAAGTTTACCTTCGAGATTTCTTAAATTGTAATCTGCGCGGCGGGTAGTGAATAATTGGTACAAGTACCCTGGGGCAAGTTTGTGTATTGATTTAAACATCATCAATGCTTTTTGCGTCTGACGACGTTTAGATAACTTCTCCCACTTGAGGTTTTCCAAAAGGAGGTTTGAGCTCGTATCATAAGGCGATTTGGTAATCACTCTGGCTGCGCGATTTTGGAGTTTTTGCAGTTTATAGGCTGCTCAAACAATCCCAATCGGGACTGCAGTAATCACAATGCGGTAGTATTAAGGCATTGTAGATTTGTACCGCAGTTTTTGTATAGATAAAGAGTCTTACACGTTTTTAAGCGCCTATAGATGAGGAAACTTTCTTAAATATTTCTTCAACATGTTTTGACCAAGAGAGTCGATCATCAATAATAAGTCCTAAAGATTTAGTATCATCTACCCTCTTGATTTTCTCCCCGTCTATCTCAATATCAAATTCGTCACTTTGAGTTTGTAATCTTTGCTTAGATCCTATTATCATTAATTCAGTTTAAGCTATGTTTAGGCTTAGTTTGTTAGCTTTCAGCCAACAATTAAGGTTACTAAGTTCGGGATTAATATCCGATTTAAAATCAGTTAAATTTCTTGCAGATAAGGTTAGGTTAGTGTCGTCTGCAAACATTCTTGGAGAAGCGTTAAGCAGGCAGTTAGGCAAATCATTAATGCACATTAAAAATATGAAAAAGGACCCAGTATGCTGCCCTGCAGCACACCGCAGGTAATTGCGCGTGTAGTTGAGAGATAACCATTAACATTACACACTTGCTTTCGATTGTCCAAATAGGATTGAAACCACTTGAGGGTATTGTGGCAGCACCAAAAAACGACATCTTGCGCAACAGAATTTCGTGGTCAATCGTGTCAAACGCCTTTTTGAGGTCGATGAAAACAACGCCATTTAGTAAACCATTATCAATGTTAACAGACCAGCTGTTTGTGGCTTCAAGCAAGGCCATTAAGGAGGCTCGATGTAGTTTTTTAGCCCTAGGGTGGTCTTTTTAAAAATGAAAATTATCTAGAAAGCCAATCTTCGATTTTCGCCAAAATACACCACAATGGTCAAATATTTTTTAACTTGAAAGGAGCTCTGTCAACGGCTACGATTACGAAATGAAAATCGTACGCTACAGCAGGTAAACGACCACTGAAACTTAGCCACAATTCGGTGCTATTTTCTGTGGCTTACAATAGTTTTGTGTTCTGCAATAAAAAGCGCAAACATCATTCTTATTGCTGACCATTTCTCAAAGAGTTATGTAGGAGCATTTTAAAGTTATTCCGTTTAAGATGAAATACGCGCTTTTACGTTGTTTCGAATTGTCTGAGCGCAGTTTTCGAAAATTAATCATTTCGTAATCGTAGCCGTTGACAGAGCTCCTTTCAAGTTAAAAAATGATTATAACCATCGAAGATATTTCACCAAAGAGAAGATTCTTGTTGCTTTAATTTGATGAAAGATATGGAGTGCCAACTGTGGGAAACCATAAAACCTTGCGAAAAACTACATTCCCGATTTACTTGAAAACGCTCTTACAGATTTTTTTTTTAAATTTTGTCTACAGGTAGTTAATGTACTGTTCTTTGTAATATTAAAAAATGAATACCAAGTGTCAGTCTAGATTTCGAGAAAATCGGCCTTGTTTAAAAACAAAAGAAAACGACAATCGTTGCTATGGTAACCTTTGTGACTTAGTGACCGGTAAAAAAATAAACTTTGGTCATATTTGACCATTGTGGTGTATTTTGGCGAGAATCGAAGATTGGCTTTCTAGATAATTTTCATTTTTAAAAAGACCACCCTAGGGCTAAAAAAACTACATCGAGCCTCCTTAAAGTGCTATGAAGAGGACGAAAACCTGACTGGCAGTTAGATAGCAGCTTATTGTCATTTAAATATTCGTAGAGTTGATCGTATATGATTTTTTCAACAATTTTTGAAACCACTGGTATGACTGATATAGGTCGGTAGTTATTAAGATCTGATTTGGTACCTTTTTTAAAAAAAAGCAGGCGTCACTCTGGCTTATTTCCAGTCTGTTGGAAAAATACCGGTATGGATGGATTTCTCGAATAAGCCAGTAAGTGAAGGAGCAACGATGCTAGCGGCCATTTTTAACAATCTGCAAGGAATCCTGTCAAGGCCAGTGGCCTTCCTATGATTCATTTTCGTTAACAAATTGTGCAGTCATTACACAGGGTGTATGCACAATAAGTTTTGAATAGGCTCTATTGCCGTTGTTGGAAAAATGAGCCCGCAGACTCGAGAGAGTGGCGAGAATCGACTTCGAGAGCCTACATTGCTTATAGATCTCACGATAATAAGGGAAAAGATCATGAACGTAATGGCACTCCTGAAAATATCTTATTGCCGTTACCGTTCATCAGTAGGATGCCTAAAATGCGTGCAATTACACAGTTGGTTTCGGCTCCATTAAATCCTATACCAAATGCGCAGAACATTTTTGGAGGAGCAACCCATGTTGCAATAATAAGGAAAGTAACGCAAAAAAATGTAAACCGAAAAATTACGAACACGCCAAAAAAATTAGGCGAAGCGCGCGCGTTGTCATGAGACTAGCGCGCGCACCTACGAAATAGTGAGCGAAAACAATGCGTCAACAAAGAAACTAGGATTACTGGACGATATAAAAACCACAAACAAGAAAAGGATATTGCGATGGTTTTAAACGATGAACTGCCGATCTTAACTCTCTTATTGTAGCGCCGTGCCGTCTGATTTGTTTCTTTTCACATAAACATTGTTTGATTTATTAAAGTTTATTTTTTTTATAATGGAACTTTTGACATAACTTATTTGGGAGATTAAAGACAAATTAAAGAGCTTTATCTTTCTTTCATCTAATATTACACGGCGAGTATTACATACGACACACCAGGGCTTGAATGGATTTCTAAATACCCAGCAATAAGCGCGATGTATTTGTCACTCTAAGCAAACTTATTGATCGATTTTCGTTTAGAAACTCTTGGTGCTTTATTTCTCATAACTAAGAATCAAAGAGTGCAAGAGAATTAAAAAATTTCTGAAAAGTATGAACGAAATTAGACATTTGAAAAAAAATAAGCACACTTTAAATTTCAAAGACATGTTTCGGTTAGTCGACGTCATAGTTGGATAATAATGTAGCTCGTTCTTCAATTTGAATTGTTTCCGTTTTATTTCCCTTTCTCCTTAGCTTTGGACGTCCCGTGCAACTCTCCATGTCTCTTGGTCTCAACCTTAACGGAAATAGTAGCTTTGGATTACAACAACGGTACAAGTTATCCGATCATCACGAAGTTATCAAGAGCTGTCGCCATAGACATTCATTTCAGCCTGGGCTACATCTTTTGGAGTGACTACAAAGAAAAGAACATCAAGCGAGCTAACATCGACGGAACAAATGTCACAGTACTCCACAATAATATACTATATTGCTTCGGGCTGGCAGTTGAATGGGTGTCATCTCAATTGTACTGGACTGATGAAGCCAGTGATACGATATCCGTATCAGACTTAGAGGGGAATAACGCACATATTCTGATTTCTTCAAGTCTTGATAAGCCGAGGGGAATTGCTGTTGATCCTTACAACGGGTAAGTTTACAACCAGTACCTTGTATTCCTACCAGCTTTTTAGTACTCTTTCATGTGGAAAATGATTTAAACAGAACTGAGTAGCTGGAGAACAGGGCCGTAGCCAGAAACAAATTATGACTGATGCAATGTCCATGGTTAAGTTCTCATCCTAGGTATTTACTTTCCCGTTCAAAAAAGCGAAAGTGTATCAGATATCAGTATCAGTAACAGACTTAGTCAGGGGGATAACAGGCCCGTAGGGAAGGGGGGGTGCGACGGGTGCGTCCGCACCCGTCACGAGCCTTGGAAGTCCGCTTATTGTGAAAAAAATCAAATAATTACACAAACAAGATGTAAAATAAAAAAAAAAATAATTAAGTACCATTAAATAATTCTACGGCTCGAATATTACACCTTTCAGTCTAAAATTTGGCACGAAGTATCTCTGTTTGACTCTTTATAACTCTACATTTTTGGTTTTGATGAAAATCTTTCAACAGTTGAGAAATTTGCGATTCTGTGCAACGTGCGCATACATTGCTCTGTAAATAATTAAATAAATAATTAAATTAGTACCATTAAATAATTCTACGGCTTGAATATTACACCTTTCAGTCTAAAATTTGGCATGAAGCATCTCTGTTAGACTCTTAATAACCCTACATTTTTGTTTTTGGTGAAAATCTTTCAAGAGCCGAGAAATTTTTCAATTCTGTGCAACGTGCCCATACATTGCTCAGTATTTATGTAAAACAATTCTGTGATTAAATAATTCTACCGCTCGAAGTTTACACCTTTCAGTGTAAAATTTGACAAGAAGTATATCTGTATGATTCTTAAAAACCCTGCATTTTTGGTGTGGATCATTCAAGAGCCGAGAATTTGGCAACACCTTGCAACGCGCCCATACATTGCTCTGTAATTACATCTATAAAAATCATTCGCCCTCCTTCAATATATACGCTACAGATCAGACATTTGGTGGACAATATCTCTATATGACTGGCTAAAATAGAGCCATTCGTTTAGAGGCATTTGTTTACTCATAGCCGAGCAATTAACGACTTCGTAAAGCGCGTCCAAATATAATATATAAATAATCAAAACAAAATACTCTGTGCCGTACAAAGTTACAATAGCTTAGTTGGGAGAGAGTAGTTCTACAGTAGTCATGCTGTATGTTCCGGTCGTTGGTTCAAATCTGGACGGGACAAATTTTTCCTTATTTTTTCGTTACGAGTAAAAGTCTCGCTTGCTCTTATGGGCGAAATAAAAATCCTTTTAAATTATCTCGAGCGCGTGCGAGCAAACGTCTTGCTTAAAATATTTTCTTAACACTTGCTTACATTTATTTAATTGGAAAGAGTTCAGTTTATTAATCTTGAGTGTGTGTGAGCACATCTCACTTGCTTAAATTGTTGGTTAAGGTGGCTTAATACAGTTTTGAGGGGGTAAGTGAGCCCAACTTTTAACTCTCTTTAAAAATATTCAAGAATGTTCTTTCTTTCTCTTATTACTGTTTCTTAAAGCGTATAGCCATCATATGCGACAATTTACCAATAAAAATGCTAATAAACAGTCAATAAAGAGCCAAAAAGAATGGCCGAGTGCTTAGGAGGGGACTGGGCACTAGTTGTTTTAACAGCGTTTTTCTCAAAATCTACCCGTATGACACCACCTCAAAATTTCAGAAATTACAAATTGGCTTTTATTTAACATTCATGTAGGATAAAATAAAAATCTGTAAGACAGATTTTTCGCAAAATCGGAAAATGTGATATTTTGCCCCTTTAAAAAATAGCTCAATTTCTGTCTTACAGATTTTTATTTTATTTTGCATGAATGTTTAATCAAAACCAATTTGTAATTTCTGAAATTTTGAGGTGGGGTCATACGGGTAGATTTTGAGAAAAACGCTGTTGAAACAACTAGTGCCCAGTCCCCTGCTAAGCACTCAGCCATTCATTATGACTCTTTATTGATTGTTTATTAGCATTTTTATTGGTCAAATGTCGCATATGATGGCTATATGCTTTAAACAACAGTAATAAGAGAAAGAAAGAACATTCCTAAATATTTTTAAAGACAGTTAAAAGTTGGGCTTACTTACCCCCTCCAAACTGAGTCAAAACTGTATTAAGCCACCTTAAGTGTGACCAAAAGTCCCACTTACTTTTATTGTTTACATTGAGTTGTTTGGTTTGCTGGGCAAAAAACCCAAGTGTGATGTGCGTCCAGAAAAAATTATACACAATTCAGTCGATTCCTTTGGTGACTAGGAAGCTATGAGCTACGTTATTTGATATATAAGTGGTGTAGGGCCACTATCGTAATAATAATAAAAATTATAAAAACAATATATAATTATAATAAAAACCTTCCCAAAATCCTTTGCAACTGAAAAATCGCCAATGCCAAATAACTTGGTCAGTTTGAAGTCAGCAGGAGTAGTACGTCGTATAGAAATAACTCTTACCATATACTACTTCTTTTATAAGTCGTAGGTCGATGACGTCATTAATCACGTGACTTTTCTCAGAAGTTTGTTTTTGCTAACTGTGACGAAAATAGTTTGTTACTGAAAAAGCAGTCATTGCAGTTTGAAGAACATTGGTGTGAGGCATTTCGGACTGCCCAGGTACCGAACAAAATATCTAAATTAAGGGAGCTATGTACAACTTTCAAAAAATGGGAGTCTGGGTACAAGTGCGTATCTGGCGTTGCATTAAATGCGAGGTAACAAGAAATTATATGTTGGTAGATACTTATATGTGAAGTAGTTTTTAATTAAACCCATTGTTATGACGTCATCGATCACGTGACCAGAACGGATCACATTTTAAATTCGCTTGAAAACTTTACTAAAACCTCTCTCTTAGGATCTTTTTTAGCAAAGTTGTAGTTTTTTAAATAGTGTTTTTAAAAATGGCCATTATTAAAAAATACAATTGAAAAGTTTGTTGGCTTCCTACTCAACGACCATTTGCATTTGAAATAAAAGAAAATTTTGCCAAAGGCTTGAGTGTATGCTCTTCATTATAGCGTTGTCAGTTTTTTTTTTCATTTTAATTGCTTTTGGCGAGGTTGGATGTAATTTCTTTCAGACAAAGGAGTGGCGCTTGGGGAGAGTTTAAGCTGTGCCCCCCCCCCCCCCCCCCCCCTGCTTGCGGATTCCCCGCGGTCCGTATTGCGGGCGCATTTTCAAAATGGCGTCGATCGATCTAGTGGAGTGATTTTGCAATTTTGAGTTCTATAGGATAGTTTTGTCAATGTTCTTTCTTCTTGACGCGATCATGAGTCCCGAAACAAAGGGTATTCGATATTCTTTATTTGTATTCCCGATACTGGAGAAGAATATGGAATGAGGAGAAACGGTGGAAGCTTTTCGCAAACATTTCTAACAGAAACTTACAGTGACCTGAGGTCACTTGAGGTAAGCGTTTCTCATTGTACTATAATTTCATTTTGAAGACTGGCTTAAGCTTATGTCTTCGGCGTTTATGTGAAGATCTATAAAAGTGCTAAAGATAGAATCGTACTAAAACTTAGCTCACTGGAATTAAAGCCGAGCTCGGCGATAAAAAAATAAATCTTGTAGAGTTTGAGGCGATAGTGTCATAGTAATGTCACTCAGTTCGTCGAGGCATGTAATTGTTATTTATATTTGTCATCTGAGTGTTAAGCTACTTCAATTTAATAAGAATCGCATCCTTTCATTATTTATACGTGAGGAAATGTTTGTCAAAATATTGACCATGTGGTCATTTCCGGCCGCAAAGAAATAAATGAGACCATTTCTGAAGTTTAAATTTCTATCTTTCGATGATGTGTATTGTATTGCCAGACATAGATTGACGTTTCTTTTGCATTTTGTTGTATACAGGTAATTTGTGGGATTAATAGAATGTCTAATTTGTAAACAGGATTTACAGAATTCAGAACTGAGGACTTTCTGAATTACTGGTGAGTTAAACTATGGATTATAACAAGTTCAGGTAGTTATTGATCTCTTCAGCCAATCTCAGCAATTCCTATTCTTTTGATTCACTACCTGAGACATTTTTAAAAGATCTACTTTTTGACCAGACATTTGCCTACTTTATAAAAAAGCTGTTTGACATTTTTTAAGGCATGTATTTTCAGTTGTTGGATGGCCTTCAGTAGCATTTTAAACTACAGATAGCAATGTAAAAAATTCAAATGAAGCCTGACATTTTTTTCTGCAAAATTATGATTAATGAAAGGAAGGGTGCAGAGAAAATTGATTTCTTCCTAGCCTGACCCAGATAGATTGTGCAAGGTGAAACCATTATATGCTTACCCAAAGTCCCATGTTTCTCTGGAAAGATGAACAACAAAAAATAAAAATCTATAAATGTCATTTGGCTATCTAGCAAGTGAAAAAAATTATTGAATCCACTAGCCCAACATGAAAGCATTCAGTTTTCTTTTTTTCACACACTGAAAAAGGCCATTTAATTTACAGTCTGCATGCTGGAAAAATAGCAATTTCATCAAAATAAATAGTTCTTGTTTGTTTTGTTTCTATTTACAGGTGACTTGAAGAGTGCAATGGCATTCCTCTTAGTCAAAATGAACTCAAAAATACACATTGTGTAAATGTAATAAAATTGTCACATGATTGATTCCCACATGTTGCCAGGTTAAACCTGAATATACTTTAGATTTATAGCTATTTATGTAATATGAACATCCCAGAACCCAATAAGGCTACACGTGAATACTGACACTTTATTACATGTCATGTAAGTTTTGAAACCATTCTGGGGTTCATGACAAAAATATTTTGTTTCAATATAAAAAAAAAAATGAAATAACAGAGAATTTACAGAGATCTAACTTTAGATATGGCCAGTCATTGAAGTATATCGCTTTAAATACCGCACTGAGTAAATTAAGTTCTCTTCACGCCCCGAATAGAATTTTCTAACTTTAAAATACAAACAGCATCGTCATAATTTTAGTTCAAGTGATTGTTAACATTTTTGCAAAAACAAAAGCAACAATACAAAGCAGACGTGTAGTATGGCTCTACACTGTAACGAGTCAGGCTTAAAATTATCTAGGGTGCGTTCGTTTGATTTTATACCGGAATAAAAACACATTCGGTGTTTATCCCAGAATATCCATTCCGTAAGGATGACAATAAACCGATTATTGCGCTTGGAAAAATTCTCAGTCGTGGGTTATCGGGTGTGTTCTGAGGTGTAGAGCTGCATCACTCGTCAAATTTCGCACCCGATAAACATACGTTAACTGCTTTGCAAGTTGTGAGATCATAGTATCTTGGAACCAGACCCTGCCTCCCCCCTCCCCCCCCCCCCCCTCTCCCCTCTCCTTGCTGCTTACATCTCTTTTTAATCCTTTTCCACGTGACACTTTGACAGGGTACTAAAAAGCTGGTAAACTTACCCGTTGTTAGGATCAAGAGCAATTCCCCATACATGGGCGATCAAGACTTGCATAAATTAGAATACGTATCTTATCCAGGCCCGTAGCCAGGATTTTGCATGGGGCGGGTGCGCATGAGGGCCTCCGGCATGAAAGCTCGAGCGCCGCAGGCGCGAGAACGTTGAGGGGTCTGGGTGTATCCTCCCCCTGGAAATTTTGAAAAAAAAAAAGGTTATCTGAGACAGCATTTCGTGCATTATGAAGACAGTTTGTTAGGAAACAAGGCAGCTAAAAGTGAAGGTAGCAATGACACTAATTCTGGTACATTTTTAAATTAAAAACGTATTTTTAGAAACAGAACCTTGTACGGAAAAAAATGTTCATGGATTGACATGATCAGGCTGCCGGCTTTCTCTTTTTCTTCGTTTTGTTCTCTTCGGCCCATTTTATTACGGATTCGTCAAGGAACTGCCAGTTTCAATACCGAAAGCCGTGTTCCGAACACAACAAGTAGCTAGTCTCTTCTCTTTTTGCAGGTAGCGCCTGGGAATATAAATGGCACTTCGAACGGTTCGACTAATGAAGGATCAGGATGTTAGGTAAAATTTAGGTACAATTTGGTCCAAAATATACCACAGGAATGGTGGTTCTTCATCCCAAAGGACCAAACTGAATGTAAATAGCCGAAGTGCAGAAATACGTTACCATTTCTCTCTATTTATTTATTTATTTATTTATCTAGGGGCAACCGCACAAACAAGATAGTGACAATCATTTTTGTGATTTTCGTGGTCGGTTATAACATTTAACATTATTTCACTGTTATTGGCTCTTCGAGATCATTCGTTTATATATATATTACATGTAGTTAGAAAATACTATGAACGCCACATCCATAAAAGAGGAAAAGTAGAGCGGTACTACTTCTTCGGGGAGTGTCACAGAGACAATACAGAGGTGGATATCCTCTTTGAGACGTGTGCCCGTGTAAATGTCATATTTTGAAAGAAACATCTTCACACTGATAATGGATACGTAGTGTCCGAGACATGTCTTTGAAATTTAGAAGTGTGTTTATTTTTCCAAGTGTTTAATTTCGCTCATACTTTGAAGAAATTTCACTGATATTTTTTGATAGTCGACAGTCTTTAACTTTCTAAACTTGCACGATAGTGGCCCTAAACCACTTATATATCAAACAACGTAGCTCCTGGCTTCCTAGTAAGCAAAGGAATCAAATTGTGTACAATTTTTGCTGGACGCACACACTTGGGACTTTTGCCCAACAAAATTAAGATAAAGATATACGAACGAAAATTTCGCTCACATAGCTTGATTTCTCGGTGCTGTTTTTTTTTTCTACACTACAAGCGTTCCAATTCTATTGACATCAGCGGTTGAAGTCTCACTGAAATAGCCGGCGTTCGATCTCAACATACTGAAATATCAAAATTTACTGTTGCGTTTGTTCAACCTTTAAACTTTAAATAAAACGGCATACTGACTTAAAAAAAAAATACAAATGAGAAAAAAAAAATAATTATAGCTTCCGTTTGGATTTAACCCAACGACCAAGGCATACACAACTTCTGTAGAAGTGTTCTCTACCAACTGAGCTATCGTAACTTTGTATGGTACAGAATGTTTTGTTTTGTATATTTTAATATTATATTTGGACGCGCTTTTAAAAAATACATGTTTAATTACTCGGTTATGAGTAAGCAAAACCCTAAAAAACGCTTTCTTTTAGATTGTCGTACAGAGATTATTTCCACCAAAATTTTACTCTGCATGTCGCAATAATATTCAAGCGAAGGGAATGATTTAAATATATGCAGATACAGAGCAATGTATGGGCACGTTGCACAGAATTGCTAATTTCTTGACTCTTGAAAGACCCAAACCAAAAACCAAAATGTAGGGATATTAAGAGCCGTACAGAGAAACTTCATGCCAGATTTTAGACTGAAAGGTGCAATATTCGAGCCGTAGAATTATTTAATCACAAATATGATTTACATAATTACAGAGCAATGTATAGGAACATCATAGAATCGCAAATTTCTCAACTTTTGAAAGATTTTTACCAAAAACAAAAATGTAGGGTTATTAAGAGTCGTACAGAGATACTTCATGCCAGATTTTAGACTGAAAGGTGCAATATTTGAGCCGTAGAATTATTAAATCACAAAGATGATTTACATAATTACAGAGCAATGTATAGGAACATCATAGAATCGCAAATTTCTCAACTCTTGAAAGATTTTTATCAAAAACAAAAATGTAGGGTTATTAAGAGTCAAACAGAGATACTTCATGCCAGATTTTAGACTGAAAGGTGTAATATTCGAGCTGTAGAATTATTAAATCGTACTTAATTATTTAATTTTACAGAGCAATGTATGGGCACGTTGAACACAATTGCTAATTTCTCGGCACTCGAAACATTTTTATCCAAAACAAAAATGTAGGGTTTTCAAGAGTCATACAGAGATACTTCATGCCAAATTTAAGACTGAAAGGTGCAATATTCGAGCCGTAGAATTATTTAATGGCATTTATTTAATTTTTACAGACCAATGTATGGGCACGTTGAACAGAATTGCTAATTTCTCGGCACTCGAAAAATTTTCATCCAAAACAAAAATGTAGGGCTATAAATAGTCATACAAAGATACTTCATGCCAAATTTTAGACCGAAAGGTGTAATATTCGAGCCGTAGAATTATTTAATCGACTTAATTATTTAATTTTATTTATTTTATATCTTGTTTGTGTAATTATTTATTTATCTAGGGGCAACCGCACAAACAAGATAGTGACAATCATTTTTGCGATTTTCGTGGTCGGTTATAACATTAAAACTTTATTTCACTGTTATCGACTCTCCGAGATCATCCGTTTACATGTAGTTAAAAAACACCATGAACGCCACATCCATGGAAGAGGAAGAGTAGAGCAGTACTACTTCTTCGGGGAGTGTCAAGCACATAAGACCCTCGCCCTGAGTGACACAAATTGCAGACAATAGGCTACCCTAATACCAAACTCTGTAGTAGCTCGATCATGGAGACTATACGGAGCGGGATATCCTCTTTGACCATGTCAATGAGACGTGTGCCCGTGTAAATTTCATATTTTGAAAGAAACATCTTCAAACTGATAATGGATACAGAGTGTCCGAAGTAAGTCTTCGAAATTTAAAAGTATGTTTTTTTCAAATGTTTAATTTCGCCCATACTTTTAAGAAATCTCGCTAATATTTTGAAAGGTACGATTTTCTTTAACTTTCTAAACATGCACGACAGTGACCATACACCACTTATATATCAAACAACGTAGCTCCTAGCTTCCTAGTCAACAAAGGAATTGTATTGTGTAGAATTGTTGCTGGACACACACAGTTGGCTTTTTGCCCAGCAAACTAGTACTAATTAAGATAAAGATATACGAACGAGAATTTCGCTCGCATAGCGACCCCTTACTCCCTCAACGAAACAACTCAATGTAAACAATAAAAGTAAGTTAGACTTTTGATGCATTTAACCAACAATTTAAGCAATGAGATGTGCCCGCACACACTCAAGATAAATAAACTGAACTCTTGCCCATCAAAATAAATGTTAGCAAGTTTTAAGAAAATATATAAGCAAGACGTTTGCTCGTACACGCTCGAGATAATTTAAAAGTAATTTTCGCCCAAAAGAGCAAGCGAGACTTTTACTCGTAATGAAAAAAAAAAAGGAAAAAGAAAAAAAAATGAGTTCCGTCAAGATTTGAACCAACGACCGGGACATACAGCATGTGGAACTACTCTCTCCCAAATGAGCTATTGTAACGTTTTACGGTACAGAAATTTGTTTTGGATTATTTATATATTATATTTGAACAAGCCTGAAAAAATCGTTAATTGTTCAGCTATGAGTAAACAAATTGCTTTAAACGAATGCCTCTATTTTAGCCAGTCATACAGAGATAATGTCCACCAAATTTCGTTAATATTGAATGGGAGCGAATTATTTATATATATGCAAAAAAATTAGTTTCACCTGGGGCATAACAGCTTGATTTCTCGGTGGTGTTTTTTTTTTTTCTACACTACAAGCGTTCCAATTCTATCGACGGTTGAAGTCTCTCTGAAATAGTCGGCGTTCGAACTCAACATACTGAAATATCAAAATTTACTGTTGCGTTTGTTAAAATAAAACGGCATACTCAGAAAAAAAAATGATTATAGCATCCGTTTGCATTGGAACCAATGACCAAGGCATACACAACTTCCGTAGAAGTGTTCTCTACCAACTGAGCTATCGTAACTTTGCATGGTACAAACTATTTTGTTTTGTATATTTGAATATTATATTGGACGCGCTTGGGAAAAAAATGTTTAACTACTCGGTTATGATTAAACAAAACCCGAAAAAATCGCTTTGTTTTAGCTTGTCGTACAGAGAGAATTTCCACCCAATTTCTGCTCTGCATGTCGCAATAATATTCAAGCGCACCAAATGATTGAAATATATGCAATTACAGAGCATATATGGGCACGTTGCACAGAATTGCTAATTTCTTGACTCTTGAAAGATCAACACCAAAAACCAAAATGTAGTGATATCAAGAGTCGTACAGAGAAACTTCATGCCAGATTTTAGAATGAAAGGTGCAATATTCGAGCCGTAGAATTATTTAATCACAAATATGATTTACATAATTACAGAGCAATGTATAGGAACATCACAGAATCGCAAATTTCTCAACTCTTGAAAGATTTTTATCAAAAACAAAAATGTAGGGTTATTAAGAGTCAAACAGAGATACTTCATGCCAAATTTTAGACTGAAAGGTGTAATATTCGAGCCGTAGAATTATTTAATGGCATTTATTTAATTTTTACAGAGCAATGTATGGGCACGTTGAACACAATTGCTAATATCTCGGCACTCGAAACATTTTCATCCAAAACAAAAATGTAGGGTTATAAAGAGTCATACAGAGATACTCCATGCCAAATTTAAGACTGAAAGGTGCAATATTCGAGCCGTAGAATTATTTAATGGCATTTATTTAATTTTTACAGAGCAATGTATGGGCACGTTGAACAGAATTGCTAATTTCTCGGCACTTGAAAAATTTTTATCCAAAACAAAAAGGTAGGGTTATAAAGAGTCATATAGAGATACTTCATGCCAAATTTTAGACCGAAAGGTGTAATATTCGAGCCGTAGAATTATTTAATCGACTTAATTATTTAATTTTATTTATTTTATTTAATCGACTTAATTATTTAATTTTATTTATTTTATTTAATCGACTTAATTATTTAATTTTATTTATTTTATATCTTGTTTGTCTAATTATTTATCTAGGGGCAACCGCACAAACCGGAGATAAGTGGAATACCGTTTTTGTGATTTTCGTCGTCGGCTATAACATTTAACATTATTTCACTGTTATTGACTCTCCGAGATCATCCGTTTACATGTAGGTAGAAAATACCATGAACGCCACATCCATGAAAGAGGAAAAGTACAGCGGTACTACTTATTCGGGGAGTGTCACGGAAACAATACGGAGCGGGATATCCTCTTTGAGACGTGTGCAGGTGTAAATGTCAAATTTTGAATGAAACATCTTCAAATTGATAATGGATACGGAGTGTCCGAAACATGTCTTTGAAATTAAGAAGTGTGTTTATTTTTTCAGATGTTTAATTTCGCCCATACTTTTAAGAAATTTCGCTAATATTTTTTTAAAAGGTGCGACAGTCTTTAACTTTCTAAACATGCACGATAGTGGCCCTGCACCACTTATATATCAAACAACAACGTAGCTCCTAGCTTCCTAGTCAGCAAAGGAATCAAATTGTGTAAAATTTTTGCTGGACGCACACACTTGGGACTTTTCCCCAGCAAAATTAAGATAAAGATATACGAACGAAAATTTCGCTCGCATAGCTTGATTTCTCGGTGCTGTTTTTTTCTACACTACAAGCTTTCCAATTCTATTGACATCAGCGGTTGAAGTCTCACTGAAATAGCCGGCGTTCGATCTCAACATACTGAAATATAAAAAATTACTGTTGCGTTTGTTCAGCCTTTAAACTTTTAAATAAAACGGTATACTGTTTTTTTTTTTTTTTTTTTTTACAAAAAAAAGAGAAAAAAAGAAAAATAATGGCTTCCAATTGGATTTGAACCAACGACCAAGGCATACACAACTTCTGTAGCCGTGTTCTTTACCAACTGGGCTATCGTAACTTTGTATGGTACAGAACATTTTGTTTTGCATATTTTAACTGATATTATATTTGGACGCCGTTTAAAAAAAACTTGTTTTTAAACAAGTTGAACCGAGTAATTGAAATTACTCCGTTATGAGTAAGCAAAACACTAAAAAATCGCTTTGTTTTAGTTTGTCGTGCAGAGATAATTTCCACCAAATTTCTGCCCTGCGTGTCGCAATAATATTCAAGCGTAGCGAATGATTTAAATTTATGCAATTACAGAGCAATGTATGGGCACGTTGCACAGAATTGCAAATTTCTCGACTCTTGAAAGATCCACACTAAAAACAAAAATGTAGGGTTATTAAGAGCCATACAAAGATACTTCATGCCAAATTTTAGACTGAAAGGTGTAATATTCGAGCGAGAATTATTCAATCACAGAGATGATTTACATAATTACAGAGCAATGTATAGGTACATCACAGAGTCGCAAATTTCTCAACTCTTGAAAGATTTTTATCAAAAACCAAAACGTAGGGTTATTAAGAGTCAAACAGAGATGCTTCATGCCAAATGTTACACTGAAAGGTGTAATATTCGAGCCGTAGAATTATTTAATTTTACAGAGCAATGTATGGGCACGTTGAACAGAATTGCTAATTTCTCGGCTCTCGAAACATTTTCATCAAAAACAAAAATGTAGAGTTATAAAGAGTCATACAGAGATACTTCATGCCAAATTTTAGCCTGAAAGGTGTAATATTCGAGCCGTAGAATTATTTAATCGTACTTAATTATTTAATTTTATTTATTTTATATCTTGTTTGTGTAATAATTATTTATTTATTTATCTAGGGGCAACCGCACAAACAAGATAGTACAAGTGACAATCCTATTTTTGTGATTTTCGTGGTCGGATATAACGTTTAAACATTATTTCACTGTCATTGACTCGCCGAGATCATCCGTTTACATGAAGCTAGAAAATACCATTAACGCCACATCCATGAAAAGGAAAAGTAGAGCATTACTACTTATTCGGGGAGTGTCAAGCACATTAGACCCTCGCCCTGAGTGACACATAAATTGCAGAGAATGGGCTACCCTAATATTAAACTAGAAAGCTCGTTCATGGAGACAATACGCAGCGGGATATCCTCTTCGACCATGTCAATGAGACGTGTGCCCGTGTAAGCGTCATATTTTGAAAGAAACAACTTCAAACTGCGAGTAATGGATACGGAGTGTCCGAAACATGTCTTTGAAATTTTAAAGTGTCTTTTTTTTAATGTTTATTATCGCTCGTACTTGTAAGAAATTTCGCTAAATTTTTGAAAGGTAAGATAGTCTTTAACTTTCTAAACATACACGATAGCTACAAATGCTATCTATTATAGAACGTTGCGGTCCGTTTCTTGAAGCCTTTGTTTTTTAGAGCAAACAAGCTTTTCAAAAGCGTCATCATAAAAACAAAATCTTCCATCTGTATTTCTTCCAAAACATATTGAACCATCTCTGTAGTTATAGGTATCACAGAGGGCCCGCATTTATGATAAGAATTGCCATCCTCCTTACCGTAATGACATGTATGATTTGTATGATCAAATACATGAATTGTCCTGACTGGTAAAGATCATTTCGCAAAAGCGAATTGATGATCTTACTGATATTCAGTTGACTTTTCAAATCAAAATTTGCGAACAAGGATTAAACTCGGTCTCAGTATAGTTAAGGCGGCAGTTTTTTGTTTCTAAATGTTAAGAAATAGCTAACAAATCTAGCATGATGTTCAGTTAAAGATGTCATTTAGTTTAAACACAACGCGTCTCTGTTGCAGTTGTTCTAAGCTTTCTGAATTCGAGTCTTTTGCCCTTGTGATTAGCTGATGCAATGTTTTTCACTTAACAGATTTATTTTCTGGACGGACCGGGGACAAAATACAAAGATAGAGAGAGCCACTTTGTCAGGCACCCAACGTGTTGTCATAGTAACCTCAAATTTGGTTCGGCCATTCGGTATTGACCTTGACAGACGAAACAGACTTGTCTTCTGGGTGGATAATTGGTTGGACAGAGTAGAGTCCGTTGATTACCATGGCAACAACAGAAAGTTACTTTTTCAACAAGGCGGTTTCCGCTTTTTTAAAGTGACTTTCCTCTCTCCTTTTTTATTCGTCACTGATTGGGGAACGGAGAGGATTTATAAATTCAATGCCTTTGATACCAATGGAGCAGTTTTGAGTAGCATTATGATCAGTCCGCTCGATGGACTTGTAGCTTATGACAGTTCCCGGCAGTTACCAGGTATGAACTTGAAATTTATAACCTTCAGTTCAGACCGGTCTTTAAATCCGTCAAGCGTTTCTTTGTCGTACGCGATTGGCCTAAACCCGAGGGGGAACTCTTTCCTTAAAGTAGGTGGAGGTCTTTCCTAAAATCCACACTTCATTTTGGACCAAAACATACGACTTTCTATACCCTTTTTTAGACTTGACCCAAACATTAACACCCTATTTCAGACCAGACTCTACCCATGAACTGCTTCGGTTTGCGTAGAAATTTTATAAGGGTATAACATTTCCAACGTTATAAAATCGCACTTCTCAAGAGATGAATAATATTGATCACAAAAGTAGTTTTTGTTTTTTCAAGAATTACAGCTTATTGCTGACCTGATTGCCCAAACCACACCCTATTACAGACCAAAGTAGTCAAAATGTATACCGTGTGGCACTTAATATTTGCGGATTCTAATTTTTTCGATTTTTGAGGGTTTTTTCATAATCCGCAAAAAGAAGTTCCCGCCAAAAAAAATATAAAAAAACGCAAAGATATTTTCCGACTTTTTTTTCATAGTGGAAATATGAGTACACGTCAGTATCATGTTTACATGTTCATCAAAGATTATGTTGTTTTCTTTTAAAACGTCCTTTCTCAATGTTTCTATAAAATACCGTACAAGATGCCTTTATTGGTCGTTATTTACTGGTGCAAAATGGAAGATTTTAAATTTCTTACTGTATTCTTATATGTTTATTATTTTACCCAATAGAGGTTACATGTCCGGCGTTACCTGAACCGTCCAATGGAACAAGACTTGGATGCCCAGGGAATGCAACAATGTATTATAATACAACCTGTCAGTTCTCGTGTAATAATGGCTATGTAGGGTCTGGTTCTCAAGTAAGAAGATGTCAACACGATGGAACCTGGAGTGGACAAAATTTCACTTGCCAAAGTGGGTACCCTAAACTTTGTAAATATCAAATTAATGCTAACGTACGCCGGTTGCATTCAGCAGAATTGAAAGGGCATAAAGAACCGACTTTAGCTATCAGTTAAAATTTGAACCTTAATCTCAGCAACCACTAAATTTCAAAGATCACACAAATCTCAGCTTTCAGTTAAAAAACGCGTCATTTCTCACGTGACAGCTAAATTCTCACCCATTAGTTAAACCACATCCAGAGCCCCGAGAGTCTCATTTTTAAATTCGATAGAAAAAATGTCATCGATTTGACGTTCGATTGTTCTTAACAAGCAGAAAAAATCGGTCCGCGATGCGTACGTGTGGGGGCTTGATAATTTCAAATTTGATTCTTCTTTTTTGTGAATTCATTTAGTACATTCAATTACCTTAAGGCTGCTATTTATTGCGGCAAATAATCTTTGTGATTTTTTGCAAATTCATTCCTTGAAAATTTATGAGCAGCAGTTGATTCAAACATTTCTTTGATGCACATGATAACAGATAAACAGTGGAATGTCTATTACATTAAAATACCATATTTTTGCCCTTACGTCATTAAGAATGTAAGAGTAGCACAGTAGGGTAGGCATTTGATCGGGGAACGAGAGGTCGCCAGAGGCTCGAGTTCGAATCCCAGAGGAGACATTTTTTTTTCTTTTTTCCTTTTTTTTTTCTTTTTTAACCAGTAGCACTAAAATGGTTTGTTTATTATATCGCTCCGTAGGTATGCATTGCAGAATAATTTACATAAATGAGGACATATAGCCATATAGACTGATTCAAGTACAAATGTATTAAATTGTGCTGTTTCTGCGGCTCTCAATATTGGCTTGCGTAAGCGTAAAAGCTCCTCTTGAATTGATGTGCAACCTGCACAGACTTCCAGCCAAACGAAATGTTGGCTAGTATGACTTCGTGAACTGCTGTAATGACGAGCAACTACAGGAACAGCTGAAATCAAAGAAACCACACGAAATTAAACGTACGATACGCCAAAATCCAATATGGCCTCGACACGCACCGCCGACTCATCCCCAGGCTCTCTCGCAGAAGACCACGTGACACAAGCAAACCCACACACAAATAAATAAATAAACAATTACACAAACAAGATATAAAATAAATAAAATTAAATAATTAAGTCGATTAAATAATTCTACGGCTCGAATATTACACCTTTCGGTCTAAAATTTGGCATGAAGTATCTCTATATGACTCTTTATAACCCTACCTTTTTGTTTTGGATGAAAATTTTTCGAGTGCCGAGAAATTAGCAATTCTGTTCAACGTGCCCATACATTGCTCTGTAAAAATTAAATAAATGCCATTAAATAATTCTACGGCTCGAATATTGCACCTTTCAGTCTTAAATTTGGCATGAAGTATCTCTGTATGACTCTTTATAACCCTACATTTTTGTTTTGGTTGAAAATGTTTCGAGTGCCGAGATATTAGCAATTGTGTTCAACGTGCCCATACATTGCTCTGTAAAAATTAAATAAATGCCATTAAATAATTCTACGGCTCGAATATTACACCTTTCAGTCTAAAATTTGGCATGAAGTATCTCTGTTTGACTCTTAATAACCCTACATTTTTGTTTTTGATAAAAATCTTTCAAGAGTTGAGAAATTTGCGATTCTGTGATGTTCCTATACATTGCTCTGTAATTATGTAAATCATCTTTGTGATTAAATAATTCTACGGCTCGAATATTGCACCTTTCATTCTAAAATCTGGCATGAAGTATCTCTGTTTGACTCTTAATAACCCTACATTTTTGTTTTTGATAAAAATCTTTCAAGAGTTGAGAAATTTGCGATTCTGTGATGTTCCTATACATTGCTCTGTAATTATGTAAATCATCTTTGTGATTAAATAATTCTACGGCTCGAATATTTCACCTTTCATTCTAAAATCTGGCATGAAGTCTCTCTGTACGACTCTTAATATCGCTTCATTTTGGTTTTTGGTGTTGATCTTTCAAGAGTCAAGAAATTAGCAATTCTGTGCAACGTGCCCATATATGCTCTGTAATTGCATATATTTCAATCATTTGCTGCGCTTGAATATTATTGCGACATGCAGAGCAGAAATTGGGTGGAAATTCTCTCTGTAAGACAAGTTAAAACAAAGCGATTTTTTCGGGTTTTGTTTAATCATAACCGAGTAGTTAAACATTTTTTTTTCCCAAGCGCGTCCAATATAATATTCAAATATACAAAACAAAATAGTTTGTACCATGCAAAGTTACGATAGCTCAGTTGGTAGAGAACACTTCTACGGAAGTTGTGTATGCCTTGGTCATTGGTTCAAATGCAAACGGATGCTATAATCATTTTTTTTTTTCTGAGTATGCCGTTTTATTTTAACAAACGCAACAGTAAATTTTGATATTTCAGTATGTTGAGTTCGAACGCCGGCTATTTCAGAGAGACTTCAACCGTCGATAGAATTGGAACGCTTGTAGTGTAGAAAAAAAAAACACCACCGAGAAATCAAGCTGTTATGCCCCAGGTGAAACTAATTTTTTTGCATATATATAAATAATTCGCTCCCATTCAATATTAACGAAATTTGGTGGACATTATCTCTGTATGACTGGCTAAAATAGAGGCATTCGTTTAAAGCAATTTGTTTACTCATAGCTGAACAATTAACGATTTTTTAAAGCTTGTTCAAATATAATATATAAATAATCCAAAAAAAATTTCTGTACCGTAAAACGTTACAATAGCTCATTTGGGAGAGAGTAGTTCCACATGCTGTATGTCCCGGTCGTTGGTTGAAATCTGGACGGAACTCCTTTTTTTTTTCTTTTTCCTTTTTTTTTTCATTACGAGTAAAAGTCTCGCTTGCTCTTTTGGGCGAAAATTACTTTTAAATTATCTCGAGCGTGTACGAGCAAACGTCTTGCTTATATATTTTCTTAAAACTTGCTAACATTTATTTTGATGGGCAAGAGTTCAGTTTATTTATCTTGAGTGTGTGCGGGCACATCTCATTGCTTAAATTGTTGGTTAAATGCATCAAAAGTCTAACTTACTTTTATTGTTTACATTGAGTTGTTTCGTTGAGGGAGTAAGGGGTCGCTATGCGAGCGAAATTCTCGTTCGTATATCTTTATCTTAATTAGTACTAGTTTGCTGGGCAAAAAGCCAACTGTGTGTGTCCAGCAACAATTCTACACAATACAATTCCTTTGTTGACTAGGAAGCTAGGAGCTACGTTGTTTGATATATAAGTGGTGTATGGTCACTGTCGTGCATGTTTAGAAAGTTAAAGAAAATCATACCTTTCAAAATATTAGCGAGATTTCTTAAAAGTATGGGCGAAATTAAACATTTGAAAAAACATACTTTTAAATTTCGAAGACTTACTTCGGACACTCTGTATCCATTATCAGTTTGAAGATGTTTCTTTCAAAATATGAAATTTACACGGGCACACGTCTCATTGACATGGTCAAAGAGGATATCCCGCTCCGTATAGTCTCCATGATCGAGCTACTACAGAGTTTGGTATTAGGGTAGCCTATTGTCTGCAATTTATGTGTCACTCAGGGCGAGGGTCTTATGTGCTTGACACTCCCCGAAGAAGTAGTACTGCTCTACTCTTCCTCTTCCATGGATGTGGCGTTCATGGTGTTTTTAACTACATGTAAACGGATGATCTCGGAGAGTCGATAACAGTGAAATAAAGTTTTAATGTTATAACCGACCACGAAAATCGCAAAAATGATTGTCACTATCTTGTTTGTGCGGTTGCCCCTAGATAATTACACAAACAAGATATAAAATAAATAAAATTAAATAATTAAATAATTAAGTACGATTAAATAATTCTACGGCTCGAATATTACAGCTTTCAGTCTAAAATTTGGCATGAAGCATCTCTGTGTGACTCTTTATAACCCTACATTTTTGTTTTTGATGAAAATCTTTCGAGAGCCGAGAAATTAGCAATTCTGTTCAACGTGCCCATACATTGCTCTGTAATTAATAATGAAATAAGTACCATTAAATAATTCTACGGCTTGAATATTACATCTTTCAGTCTAAAATTTGACATGAAGTATCTCTGTTTGACTCTTAATAACCCTACGTTTTGATTTTTGATAAAAATATTTCAAGAGTTGAGAAATTTGCGATTCTGTGATGTACCTATACATTGCTCTGTAATTATGTAAATCATCTCTGTGATTAAATAATTCTCGCTCGAATATTACACCTTTCATTCTAAAATTTGGCATGAAGTATCTTTGTATGACTCTTAATAACCCTACATTTTTGTTTTTGGTGTGGATCTTTCAAGAGCCGAGAAATAACCAATTCTGTGCAACGTGCCCATACATTGCTCTGTAATTGCATAAATTTAAATCATTCGCTACGCTTGAATATTATTGCAACATGCAGAGCAGAAATTTGGTGGAAATTATCTCTGTACGACAAATTTAAATCATTCTCTCTTTTTGCTTACTCATAACCGAGTAATTAAACATGTTTTTTTTAAAGCGCGTCCAAATATAATATCAGTTAAAATATACAAAACAAAATATTCTGTACCATACAAAGTTACAATAGCTCAGTTGGTAGAAAACACTTCTACAGAAGTTGTGTATGCCTTGGTCGTTGGTTCAAATCCAAATGGAAGCCATTTTTTTTTCTTTTTTCTCTTTTTTTTAAAGTCAGTATGCCGTTTTATTTAAAAGTTTAAAGGCTGAACAAACGCAACAGTAAATTTTGATATTTCAGTATGTTGAGATCGAACGCCGGCTATTTCAGTGAGACTTCAACCGCTGATGTCAATTCGCTGTTTTCACCGTTCCCATAAATAATACATCTTGTTTACCCCCCAAAATTTTTGCATAAGCATTGTTTTCAATTTCTCTTGGGATTTACAGTGACGTGCAATCGTCCCCAGAGAAATTGAAAACAATGCTTATGCAAAAATTTTGGGGGGTTATTTAAATAAAACAAGATGTATTATGGGATCGTGAAAAAAGCGAATAGAATTGGAACGCTTGTAGTGTAGAAAAAAAAAACACCACCGAGAAATCAAGCTATGCGAGCGAAATGTTCGTTCGTATATCTTTATCTTAATTTTGCTGGGCAAATGTCCCAAGAGTGTGCGTCCAGCAAAAATTGTACACAATTTGATTCCTTTGCTGACTAGGAAGCTAGGAGCTACGTTGTTTGATATGTAAGTGGTGTAGGGCCACTATCTTGCATGTTTAGTTCACACCTTGCAAATAAATATCAGCGAAATTTTTTTAAAAGTATGAGCGAAATTAAACATTTGAAAAAATAAACACACTTCTAAATTTCAAAGACATGTTTCGGACACTCCGTATCCATTATCAGTTTGAAGATGTTTCTTTCAAAATTTGACATTTACACGGGCACACGTCTAAAAGAGGATATCCCGCTCCGTATTGTCTCCGTGACACTCCCCGAATAAGTAGTACCGCTCTACTTTTCCTCTTTCACGGATGTGGCGTTCATGGTATTTTCTAACTACATGTAAACGGATGATCTCGGAGAGTCAATAACAGTGAAATAATGTTAAATGTTATAACCGACCACGAAAATCACAAAAATGATTGTCACTATCTTGTTTGTGCGGTTGCCCCTAGATAAATAATTACACAAACAAGATATAAAATAAATAAAATTAAATAATTAAGTCGATTAAATAATTCTACGGCTCGAATATTACACCTTTCGGTCTAAAATTTGGCATGAAGTATCTCTATATGACTCTTTATAACCCTACCTTTTTGTTTTGGATGAAAATTTTTCGAGTGCCGAGAAATTAGCAATTCTGTTCAACGTGCCCATACATTGCTCTGTAAAAATTAAATAAATGCCATTAAATAATTCTACGGCTCGAATATTGCACCTTTCAGTCTTAAATTTGGCATGAAGTATCTCTGTATGACTCTTTATAACCCTACATTTTTGTTTTGGATGAAAATGTTTCGAGTGCCGAGATATTAGCAATTGTGTTCAACGTGCCCATACATTGCTCTGTAAAAATTAAATAAATGCCATTAAATAATTCTACGGCTCGAATATTACACCTTTCAGTCTAAAATTTGGCATGAAGTATCTCTGTTTGACTCTTAATAACCCTACATTTTTGTTTTTGATAAAAATCTTTCAAGAGTTGAGAGATTTGCGATTCTGTGATGTTCCTATACATTGCTCTGTAATTATGTAAATCATCTTTGTGATTAAATAATTCTACGGCTCGAATATTGCACCTTTCAGTCTAAAATCTGGCATGAAGTATCTCTGTACGACTCTTAATAACCGTACATTTTTGTTTTTGATAAAAATCTTTCAAGAGTTGAGAAATTTGCGATTCTGTGATGTTCCTATACATTGCTCTGTAATTATGTAAATCATCTTTGTGATTAAATAATTCTACGGCTCGAATATTTCACCTTTCATTCTAAAATCTGGCATGAAGTTTCTCTGTACGACTCTTAATATCACTACATTTTGGTTTTTGGCGTTGATCTTTCAAGAGTCAAGAAATTAGCAATTCTGTGCAACGTACCCATATATGCTCTGTAATTGCATATATTTCAATCATTTGCTGCGCTTGAATATTATTGCGACATGCAGAGCAGAAATTGGGTGGAAATTGTCTCTGTACGACAAGCTAAAACAAAGCGATTTTTTCGGGTTTTGTTTAATCGTAACCGAGTAGTTAAACATTTTTTTTCCCAAGCGCGTCCAATATAATATTCAAATATACAAAACAAAATAGTTTGTACCATGCAAATTTACGATAGCTCAGTTGGTAGAGAACACTTCTAAGGAAGTTGTGTATGCCTTGGTCGTTGGTTCAAATGCAAACGGATGCTATAATCATTTTTTTTTTCTGAGTATGCCGTTTTATTTTAACAAGCGCAACAGTAAATTTTGATATTTCAGTATGTTGAGTTCGAACGCCGGCTATTTCAGAGAGACTTCAACCGTCGATAGACTTGGAACGCTTGTAGTGTAGAAAAAAAAACACCACCGAGAAATCAAGCTGTTATGCCCCAGGTGAAACTAATTTTTTTGCATATATATAAATAATTCGCTCCCATTCAATATTAACGAAATTTGGTGGACATTATCTCTGTATGACTGGCTAAAATAGAGGCATTCGTTTAAAGCAATTTGTTTACTCATAGCTGAACAATTAACTATTTTTTAAAGCTTGTTCAAATATAATATATAAATAATTCAAAAAAAATTTCTGTACCGTAAAACGTTACAATAGCTCATTTGGGAGAGAGTAGTTCCACATGCTGTATGTCCCGGTCGTTGGTTCAAATCTGGACGGAACTCATTTTTTTTTTCTTTTTCCTTTTTTTTTTCATTACGAGTAAAAGTCTCGCTTGCTCTTTTGGGCGAAAATTACTTTTAAATTATCTCGAGCGTGTACGAGCAAACGTCTTGCTTATATATTTTCTTAAAACTTGCTAACATTTATTTTGATCGGCAAGAGTTCAGTTTATTTATCTTGGGTGTGTGCGGGCACATCTCATTGCTTAAATTGTTGGTTAAATGCATCAAAAGTCTAACTTACTTTTATTGTTTACATTGAGTTGTTTCGTTGAGGGAGTAAGGGGTCGCTATGCGAGCGAAATTCTCGTTCGTATATCTTTATCTTAATTAGTACTAGTTTGCTGGGCAAAAAGCCAACTGTGTGTGTCCAGCAACAATTCTACACAATACAAATCCTTTGCGTGACTAGGAAGCTAGGAGCTACGTTGTTTGATATATAAGTGGTGTATGGTCACTGTCGTGCATGTTTAGAAAGTTAAAGAAAATCATACCTTTCAAAATATTAGCGAGATTTCTTAAAAGTATGGGCGAAATTAAACATTTGAAAAAAACATACTTTTAAATTTCGAAGACTTACTTCGGACACTCTGTATCCATTATCAGTTTGAAGATGTTTCTTTCAAAATATGACATTTACATGGGCACACGTCTCATTGACATGGTCAAAGAGGATATCCCGCTCCGTATAGTCTCCATGATCGAGCTAATACAGAGTTTGGTATTAGGGTAGCCTATTGTCTGCAATTTATGTGTCACTCAGGGCGAGGGTCTTATGTGCTTGACACTCCCCGAAGAAGTAGTATTGCTCTACTCCTCCTCTTCCATGGATGTGGCGTTCATGGTGTTTTTTAACTACATGTAAACGGATGATCTCGGAGAGTCGGTAACAGTGAAATAAAGTTTTAATGTTATAACCGACCACGAAAATCGCAAAAATGATTGTCACTATCTTGTTTGTGCGGTTGCCCCTAGATAAATAAATAAATAAATAAATAAATAAATAAATAAATCCCTCAGTCGATAACAATGTGGCGGCTTTGCCCCCACAAAAATGATTTCAGCTCCACCATGCAGTAGACAACATGAACAAAAACCATAAGGTTTATTTTGGGCGGTTTCGGCGGAGCACCGGGAACTATAACAAAACGTTATACTACAACCTATTTATACATCCAAGTGAGCAATACATAACATGATACAGAGCTGCTAGAAAAAACCCGGAGAGAGAAAAAACGGCAGGAAATCTGGGTAAGAACCATGGTTAAAGCTCTAAAAAGCCCATCCTACGGGGCTACACAGTTCGAAACATCCCCACCAGCATTGACTAAAAGAAAGACCACATGCATAACAACGAAGAACGACAAAAAATGACCAAAATTAAAAATAACGTTAACTTAAACGAGGTGTCGGCCTTAAATGATTTCCCACGTGATAATCATCTCTTATATAGCGCTCCTTCATGCACATGCGCACAATGACTGGGCTAGCCACACTCCCTACTGCTCTAGTGCCGTAGAAATATTTAATATCCAGTATATATCCAGTATATACACTCAAAGGCCAAAAATTTCATTTATGGAGTTCAGCATATAATAACATGTACAGTACAAATAGATTTTAGATATTTTGGTTATTGTTAGATCCTCGTTCTACTATATAAAAATAAAATAGGTCACCAAGGGTGACACGAGTCTAATGCCGTATGGCATAGTGATACAGATTGCGCGGTTTTCGTAAGCCGGTTAAAATTGGTTAGAGGTTTGTGTTCGGGAGTTTAAAATGCTTATAGAAAGCTAGGGTCATCGTGGATGATTATGGATGAAAACGAAACAGTCATAAATGTTATATGCTTCACAAAATTTAAAGTATAAACAAGAGTTGTTGTTACTTCTTCCGTATTGTCCGTATAAGCAGAAACGATTAAACATTTGGACAAGATTGCGTGACGATTTACAAAAAGCATGTTCATTACAACAAGGGTAGAAGAACTTCACATCGTTTACTTTCAGATTTTTCACCATTTTGATGATGACTCTTGAAACAGATTTTGCAATAAAAGCACTTGAAACAGTGACTATTACTCCATTGTACTGTAAACACTTAGTGACAGATTTTCCTAAAAACGGGTGTAAATGCTCACGTCAATATAATGATGACCTTTTGAACGCTGGAAGGCAATTATTATCGAGCTACGATACACAGGAGCGAAGACTGTTTATCATGATGTACAAATTTAGCGAATTATCACTTCCATATTACTGTAACCATTTTATGATTTTTCTAGCTTAAGAAGAACTTGAGATCTCTGAGAGTCATAAAAGCATGACATTCGATTTCAGTGTATAGCAAAGGCCAGGACAGTGTAATACTGCAAAGCGGCCAAACAAATGCATTTTGATTTAGTCACGTAACTTGATTTACATTTATCCATGTACATCTTTTATTTTGGAAGGCTTTTGTTTGCACTGTAAAGAAAAAAACGGTCAAAATTCGAATGACTTAAATACAAAATACGAGGTAAAGTTTTCTATTTTTTAAAACAAAATAAACATTTGGTCGCATTGTGTAAATAAACGCAAATCGCCGTCGAAATATTTTTTTCTCAAACACAAGGGCTTAACTGATCTTAAAACGAAGTTTTATTTTCACAAAAAGCTTACAAATGCCTTAACTGGAAAATTATTTCGTCCTGTTTAAGTGTTGAATAATCGTGACTTGAAAAAGAACTTTTAACAAGAACATTGAGAAGCTTGAGAAGCTTAAAATCGGGCGCTTTGCCTTGAAAGGCAGGGTTCAGTACAGCAGAAACCACGAAGCAGTTACTTAAGTAGCACTCAGTCCGACTGTGTTTGTGTAAGTCACAGGGCTTGCATGAGCTGTATTAGTGTGCATAATATAATATCTAGAACGTTGTCGAGATTGCATTATTACTTAATGACATGATGGTTTCAATTTATAAATGTATCTCACAAAATACAAATAAACGATTGAAGTAGACGACTAGACAATGTAAAGTTTTAAGACTTAGCAAAGTGAAGGGTATTGGTAATACTGTAAGGTGCGGTTTCACCTGAAGGTCGTGTGCTTTTCGGTATTTTCCAGGCATTGCACTTTGATGGGACAGTACTACAACTGTTTACCGGGGAACTACTATTGTCAAGAAAATGATCACAACTTGTTGATGAATGATTGAACATTTGTTTCATACCATTACTGTAATAGCAATTGATGAAGGCTTTTAGTCCTGAACCAAAGTATAAGGACTGGGAAATACTGAAACCCATTATCAGCCACCTTAAACGGAAATATCTTGTTGGTGTTTCAAGGAATCCAAGGAAACTTCACTCATCCCATGTATCTATGTATTGCGGTATTTTGTAATTTTTTGAGTGATTTTTGGGGATGTTTGGCAGGTGATAGTTTTTTTAAAAGAATTAGTAAAATTTAGACAACTAAGAAATATTAAAAATTTAATGTGAATTTAACATTGGAATTTGAAGTTAGAAATTGGCAGACGGACACCAAACAGTCCCGTGACATCCTGGAGTGTTTTTGCATGGGGGTCAACTGTGTGATGATGTTTCCATTTTTTTCTTCAATCCCCACTGATAAAGAACTGTTGTTGGTGTTATCACATGTCAAGCCTTTAACAAGGTATGAAAGAACACAAGGATTTAAATTATTCTGGTGCTCAATTTTTGCGTAACTAAAATTAATGTTACTCAAATTCCTGATGGATTCTGTCTTAAACTGTTACGAGCTTAGTATTTCCAAATTATTGCATGTCAATGTAAGGCAAGACAAGACATGCCTTGGTTCTTATGTAATTCTCTTAAAAACACATAAGATATTGACTATAATTTTGTCTGTGCTATGGCAATTCACAGTGGGGTGGTCTTGATGTGTCTTTAACCTGTAGACTGGACTGGACTAGTAAAACGCGGACTAGTAAAACGCGGACTTGTAAAACGCCTCTAGACACTTCCTTGGCCACAATCATCTTACGGCTCTCTTCAATACATAATGTCTCAAAAAAACAGTAACCTCAGAAAGAAGTCAGAAGCAAATAAGGTCGAAAGACCGAATTTGAACATATAACGGCAAATGTTCTAATGTCACGAACGTAGGAGTCGTGTAGGCCCGTCACCTTTATTTACCACATACTGCCCCCAAATTAAAACAGTACCCTCAGAAAGAAGTCAGAAGCAAATAAGGTCGAAAGACCGAATTTAAACATTTAACGGCAAATATTCTAATGTCACGAACGTAGGAGTCGTGTAGGCCCGTCACCTTTATTTACGATTGACTGTTGATTTCTGGACGGGCCCCGTTCTACCTCGTGCGAGCAATACAAACGACTGCACTCAACAGACGTCAAGTAGTGGAAAGAAAGAAACATATGCACACAACTCATAGCATCAATCCCGTTGTTTTAGTAGGGGTTTGCAGAACGAACATGTGCTATACTGCAAAAACATCTCCACGCTAAAACAGACCATAGAGTGCTCAAAAAAGCTAGAAATATGCCGTCGAAGAAACACACAAGAGCTTCAAACACAAATTGTTTCGCTCGCTAAACCGTTTAGTTTTATCCGATTTACAAGCGCTTGTTTTACAAGTCCGCGTTCTACAAGTCCGTGCTTAACAAGCCCTCGTTTTACAAGTCCGCGTTTTACAAGTCCGCGTTTTACTAGTCCTCGTTTTACAAGTCCGCGTTTTACTAGTCCGCGTTTTACTAGTCCGCCTTTTACAAGTCCGCGTTTTACCTGAGTCCGCGTTTAACTAGTCCGCGTTTTACAAGTCCGCGTTTTACTAGTCCGCGTTTTACTAGTCCGCGTTATACTAGTCCGCGTTTTACAAGTCCGCGTTTTACTAGTCCGCGTTTTACTAGTCCAGTCCAGTCCTCGAAATACAGTATGCCAAAACTCCCCGCCCTCTAAAGATAAGTCCTTGACGGTTCTTGTCGTTTTTCGGTGCCTATTCATCTTCGGCATCTTTCTCATCCACCTCTCGTTCTGTCCTGTGTCTGTCATCACACGAAAGAAAAGCTGATTCTCAAAAAATCTGCCACAAAAGGAAATTGACAAAAACAATATGAAAACCATATATCGAAAGTTTCTTATTCTAAAATTTTATCATACGTCTTAATTCAGAGCTACAAAAGAAGTTCCTCCTTTTGAGTTATTGATACTGTTCTTACAGTACCCTCTTTCCACTAGCGAAATTTTACAAAATTCCTTCGCGGCGAAAAGGTAGCGCGAATCCAGAACAGACTCCAATCGAGAGTGGGTTAATTCTAGATTACTATTAATTAACTATTACCACATTCATTTTTAAAATAGTTTCCCAAGCCGACTAAGCTAACTAAACGTCGAGTGTATCTTTCAGTAAACAAAACATGCCGTTATGACGCCGGAAATCCAGCTCACGCATACTATACCCCGTGACTCACGCAAACCTCCGACTTACGTGCTACTACAGTCATTCCTTTCTAAACATTTTTTTTTTGACCACCACCCTACCTTTCTACCCAAAAAACTCATGAAACCGCCCGGTTTTAACCTGTTTTAACCTTTCAAAAATTAGAGCGTTCGAAACTAAATAAGATCCGTAATCACAAACAACATACAGCCGTTTACCAGCACTCTTTAAAACTCCTGAAACCCTTCAAAATCAGGCAAAATAAATTTTTGAAATAACCTTTATCAATGTTTCTTATTTTTTATTCAGTTCTATAAAATGCCTTTCATACACTACTGTCAAAACAAAAATTTCAATTTCCTCAAAGTTTCAAGACAAAAGAATAACAAATATTTCGTGCACAATGTAATCTGATTAAGCCAAAACTATCACGTCTAAAAATACTTCAAGCAATTCAGTGAAAACCCGTTTTTTTTCGTATCAACGAAAACCACTTTCGAATAATCAATACATGAAAATAACAATAAGATCAAAAGGAAGAAAGGAACCTTTCTAATTATTTGAAGACTTTCAAAGCCGTGATATTATGCATCCAATCCGCGATAAAATTTAATTACAACAAAATCCAAGTTCTCATTTTGAATTCCATTTTTTTCAGTTGATACCTTTATCCAACTTGTGAAAAATTCCATTCAAGTTCCTATTAATACTGTACATTCCCAATGTTTTGCTCAGGTCTTCAGAAGCGTCTTACTAACCAAATCTAAAATAATTCCAAAACATGCTGTACAAACATTCTACTCTTTGTGACAAACGACTTGACGACCAATTGTTCAGAAATGAAAATCGACACAGTTCTTGCTAAATAAAAAAAAAGTTTTACGGCGGAGTCAGGCTCAAAAAATATACCGCAAGATCACACCCCCATTCATAGTCAGAAACCAGCAAACCATCTAGTTTGCTAAAAAAAACACTGCGTGACATCAATGACGTTACCTTTTTCATTTACAAAAATAACTTTAACTTGTCAAAGTAAGTGCAATTTCACAATGGTGAATATCAGTACAGTATGGGGCCCAGTTCTCGGCCGGGTCCAGTTCTCGGCCACTTTGTGTTTAACGCGTTTTTTCACACTCCAGTTGAATCAAAAGAAAAAGGTATTTCCTTCAAACGATAGACTGATTCATGTGCTTTAAGTATCTTGAGTTTGATTGTTCAATTCGATATAGAAAGCTCACACGTCGCGTTTACGCGGAGGTAGGTGAATTTGCATTCCGAAAAAGTTGTTTGTTTACGGCTCCAAATTCATGGATGTAGTTAAATTCGTATTTTATCCAAAAGCCCCCACCATACGAGCTAATTTTTGGCATGTGAAACGTAGAATAATTCAGCTTTCTGCTTTAGTTAACTTTTCGTTGAACCGTTGTATTTTTTGGTCTTAATTTTTTCTTGCGACGTTTGCGTATTTGCCAGTTCTCGGCCACCCTGCTCGCTATCACAGCTTAGCGCTTGGTTTTTAATATAATTTCATCTGCTGCTGCCAGAATGAAAAAAATAAATGTTTTAAAAATAAAGTTCAATCTTATCTCTAAGTTTTGAGCTGACTCTTGTCTTGTCTATTATTTCTACAACACCTAAATCTTTCAAGACCTTTTCACTGCAAAATAAACCATCTAAATGCACGGGTCACACAATGCGGTTTTGCCAGAACCTGCACATAGGCAACTAGGCGCGTTAAAATCCTTCTTTTCTAAAGTAAAACAAAGCATCATAAAAATAATTTGGGATCGATATAGTATAAATAGGTTTACAGAGTGATTTTATGACTGTGAAAATGAATTGAGCATTTTTTTACAGATAATTACGCACAAGCTTTTTAGTGGCCGAGAACTGGGCCAAGGTGGCCGAGAACTGGGCCCACAAATGGAGCTTTTATTTTTATTATTGCTCGGGCAAATTAATTTTTGACCGGTCGATAGCTTTACACCAAAAAGCTGAATAATGTAGCTAGCTCTGGGAGAAATTTCAAGTTCTTGCGGTTCTTCTGAGGTAAGAAATACAAGTTTACGTCAAAAGTGGCCGAGAACTGGGCCAAGGTGGCCGAGAACTGGGCCCACAAATGGAGCTTTTATTTTTATTATTGCTCGGGCAAATTAATTTTTGACCGATCGATAGCTTTACACCAAAAAGCTGAATAATGTAGCTAGCTCTGGGAGAAATTTCAAGTTCCTGCGGTTCTTCTGAGGTAAGAAATACAAGTTTACGTCAAAAGTGGCCGAGAACTGGGCCCCATGCTGTACTTTGCCCCGTAAGCTTTTTTCTCTGTCCTTCCGCCGAAGCAAAAAAACACAACCTGATTACACATTAACCCAAAAGTCGACCAAGTGTGCCTGCAACGATTTCCTGTCAAAACTAAAATGAAAACCATTGCGGTATGCGTCACCCGTAGCGGTTTTGTAGCAACCCCAAGCTATCCCCGTCTTTTTGGCCGCGCCAGGAGACTACGCTCTAGGACGACCAAAGGGTAAACTATAAATCGGCCACGCCCGATTAATTATGCGTGAGAACACGTGTCGCTGATTGGCTGTTTTTAATTGAATATAATCGTGCGTGTCCGTACGGAGTTCATTCTTGCAGCTGGTCATTGGCTGCGGTCACATCTACGACGTAACTTAAGTTTAACTATAGTTAGTCTCAAGTTACGTGACGTCATACCTAACTATAGTTAGTTCTTTCGGTCGTCTTTGCGGTCACAGCAATGCAGTTAACTATAGTTAGTTCTGATTAGCTTTGAATAATTTCGAATTTAAATTAGTTCATGACAGCCCTTTTTGTTGATCTGTGTCTAGTTGTTCCTCTATTTTTTCTATTTTTGCACGGCATCTCGGCGTTGAAGAAAATAAAACGAAGTAAGGATGCTAGGAGCCGAAGAATTCAAGCTTTAGTTTTTGCTAACATTGGTGATATGTAATTTCTTGGTATGTTGTTTTTCGTTTTTTTCCTTCCCTTCACGTTTTGTTTTGCATTTTTATGTTCATCTCGCACGTGCGAAAAGAATTGTCGCATTCTGATTGGTTTTTCGTTTGTAAACTTAAGGTTTACTTGTTTTCTACAGCAATGCATATGCTGCCTTTTAAAAACGTACGACTACGCAGTGACGTCAAACATGACGGTGCACGGGAGATTTGAAAGCAAAACAGGTAGTAAAAAGTGTCGAATTATTCACACAAGAATAATCGATTTTAAACAATGAAACACTTTTTCAAAAACACCAACTTGTGATTTGGAACAAATGGCATTAAGCAAAATTGAAAGGTTTCTATGCGCAAACAATGCACCGCTTCAAAACTGATTAAAATGTGTCTAAAAAATACCACAAAATCACTTTATTTTTCTTTTCATTTTAATACTTAAACATTTTCATGCTTTTCTCAACACTTTTGTCGGCGCTCTCAAGAATGCCAATGTATCCATTTGTCGAAAAAAATTACATTTCTAGAACAGAAACTCTATTACTTTCAAGAATTTGTGAGATTTCGTCGCTTTTTAATGTTGTGTGTATGATGTCGCATTTCTTTAGCTACAGGTGTTGAGGTCCAGTGCAACAGCGACAACATGACCATCATCATTCCCAAGTCCCTCCTCCATGGTCTTGACCGTGAGCATCTTCGGCTCCTGGACACCACATGTAAAGCTGAAGAAACAAGCGCTCACTTTTCGCTAACAACTCCGCTGACCGGCTGTAAGACAACACGCAGGCACTTACCTACAGCTATCGTTTACTCCAACACAGTCTTGGAAATCTCTGTGTCTGATGCCGTGGCAATTGCAAGGGTGCGTAAAATAGAGATACAGTTCAGCTGTTCTTATTCCAAATATGGCGTGGTATCATCATTTGGGTGGTTGCCAAGTAACAAAAAATTTGTGCTCAGTGATGAAGGAAAAGGAAACTTTACACTCTCACTGGATATGTTTTCTAACAAGAGCTTTGTGAAACCTTACACGGAGAATGATTTCCCGGTTGTTGTGGAGCTGGGTACACTTCTTTTCTTTGAGGTATCAGTGACGTCAAGTGACAAGCAGCTGTCAATCATCTCCGATCGATGTTATGCCACGCCCACAAGGAATCGTGAAAATCCATCGAAGTACGAGCTTATCACAAACGGGTAAAGAACTGTTTTTATGTTGTTGAGCAGGTTAACGACTTCATGACAGTGTTATCTGTGTTCCTTAAAGGTCATATACCAAGTTTATAGCGCGTACCAATATTGAAAGAAGTTGTTAAGTCAAAGAAACAAATACAATAAAACAAATCGACATATCGTTGCCACTTAACGAAGTTTTTGATTAATTTTTGTCAACCTTCTGACATCGTTTGATAAATTATCCTTCAACTGGCCAATCAAAAGGGAAGAAGCGGAGTTGATAGTTGTTGGAGAGCTAACGTGGAGCTTGACATTTCAACCTCTCGCAGTTCTTGCATTTTGATGCCCAGTGAAAGGAAAGCGAATGTCATCAGAAAAATGTTAAAATAAATATGTAATTTTTTTGTTTTTAGAAAGCTAATTAAATAAAGAGTTTTTGTTGCAGCGGTATAGGGCGCAATGCTATAACATTGGTATCTGCGAAGTATACCGTATCTAAACAGGTCTGCTTGCACAGATGGGAATAAAGCCTGAAACTGTTTTTCTCTTAGATGCCCCAGCGACGTAACTGTGAAGTACCATTTAGCGCCTTCAGTCAGTGCACAGCGGTTTAGCCTGGAAGCCTTCAGGTTCATTTCCGATCATCCATTTGTGTTTGTTCACTGTCACGTGATTGTATGCAACGCAACCGACCCAGACTCCCAGTGTGCAAAGAACTGTCCATCACGTGACCCAGTAAGGCGTTCAGTGGATGATCACGTGACTGATGTGTACTCTTTGGTCCAGGGCCCACTCTACCTGGTACAAGGGAAACAAGTGGAAACGCACGAGAATGGCCTGGATAATAGTGGTACGTATAAGGATTGCAAAATTGCAAAATCTTAAATTGGTTTATGTTTTGAAGATTTACGTCTCAATTCAGTATTTTTTTGTTTGTTTTTATTAATTGATGCCATTTCTTCTCCATCCCTCTAGGCTCCTGTCCTACCTTCTTCTTGGCCATGTTTGTGATGTGCGTTGCTTGCTTGGCGGAAAATCTCCGAGGTTTCCTGTAGAGAAAGCATGTTCAATAGTAACATTTAGCTTCAGGTTTTTAACTGTAAACGTCAAACCGCAAACGTCTAGTAATCACTTGATCAGGCCCGGTCAGGTAACGTTTTAATTTTTCAGCGCACGTTTTCCACGGCAAGAGGTAGCTTTTCACGTTGGTGATTTCCCCCAAGGTTCCTTCGCTTTTATTTTGAGTTATCTCGCGTATTGACGCTATAGATATGTGAAGTAGTCAGTTGTCTAGATACAGAACAAAAATTCAAAGTTGAAACAGTGCAGATTGAGCATTTTGTCTTCTATTGAAAAATAGGCACTTGCATATGTAGCGAATCTAAAATGGCGGCGGCAAGCTCGGAAGTAAATTATCGGAATCTCACCATATAATTCACAAAAAAACATCCAGTGGAACGGACGGACGGAATTTCAAGAAGGATGCGAGCGTTAAGTTGGTGTGATATCGTAAGATTTTTTTTACCGACTTAATAAAATGTAGATGTAGATGTTAACTACTTCTTTCACAGTTACCGTAACAAAACAGAGCAGTTTTTCAGACAATTCTATTTACCGTGGAAGGCAAACATATTAATATTGGTTTTGTCGTAAATCTTAACGAGTGGCCTTGGAAAGTCGTCTCTCCTTTCAGTAAACTTGTTTTCTACGTGAATTTGCTCAAGGTTGAAGACGTCTAGCTAAACCAGTAGGGTTCAAGATACCTGAAACGCCAAGCAAACTAACCTAAAACTTCCGTTTGCGGTTTGCCGTTAAAGTAAAAAATCTGTAGCTAAATGTCTTTAATGACTGGACTGGACAAACTTAAGGGTTACTAGAGCTTGAGATACGCACTGAACTACTTATTTTTAATTTTCTTTAGTTTGTTGAGAAATGTCGTACGTATAGCAATTAATGTACTCTAACTAGTCAGCTGTCTTGGAAAAATACAAGTAAACGTATTATAGAAAAGCATTAAGACCGGGAAATGCAAACCCTTTATTCTAAACATTGCGTCAGTTTTAAAACTTTCGAGCTAATGGTAAAGTTTTCGACTGACTTAACCTTCTTTTAACATTGCTATACGACTTTTTTGGTAAATCTAAAAAGGACTTCGCAGATTTCGTTTCTTCGTCTTCTTTTTTTTGCCTTATCTGCATATCTTCAGCTCGAGTCTTCCCTCACTGCAACAGTAAATGCTGACTGGTCTCTAGAACCAAACTTTTAGCATCGCAAAACTGACCTTCTGTGAGTAAGCAATGTTAAGTTAGTTTAGGACTTGTCACTTATCTACTTCTTACCGGATTGTCGAAAAATAATTGATTTCACTAAGGGTGCTTGCTTTTTCATATCATTGATAGATCATAGTATTCAAGGTAAACTACAGCATTTTGTGCCATAGAGAGAGATGAACATAGTTTCTCCAATTATTTCTTTAAGCTCTACCTTTACCACCCGGGATGGGGGGTCAAAAAGGAGATAAAGAAATAAAAAGAAGAGAAAAAGAGTGTGATCAAAGCTGTATTCGGGTGGTATAACTTTTGCTGTCGTGCGCAGATGCCAATGTAGTAGTAACTAATTAATTAAAGGGTAACTAGGAACATTAGCTACGTGATGTGTTAAACACATGGAAATAGCCGTTTACGTAACATTTAAGTTGTTTAAATCTGAAGTAAAGCTGGTTACCCAACTTAAAGCTATAAACTAAATGTTGCTAAAGGTTGTTAGGCCGACCTTTACGCTAAGCTACCGTGTAGCTTTGGCATAAGGTTAGAGTAGTTAAGTCTCTTTATCTGCCTTCAAAATTGAGTGTAAAAGTGGCTTAAAGGTCAGTTTTAAAAATGTGAAGGTAGCGTAAAGTTATATTTTAATGCTGTGACAAGTCGGTCTGTGTAGCTGGTTAAAATCTTTTGACATGTTATAGCAAAGGGTATTTTCTGGCGTATTTCTCGGAAGAAGATTACGACGAAAAACACAGTGGAAGTTGTTGTCATTGTTGACATTTTTGGCAGCAATGCCTTGACTTTGAAGTCTCAAATACGCTTGAAAATAAACGTAAGCTGTCTTTACGGTGTTCTGCCAACGTTAACATTTTAACTGTTTAACACCTTTTTCAGCTTGAGAGCGAACGTTTTACGCTCACTGTATCAGTATAAGTAGTATTACTAGGGTGTTCTTATAATGCTGGGTGCTGGGTGCTGTTTAAAACGAGATCAATAAAATGTTCAATTGCATTTCATGCAATAACAAGCACTTGTGTTTTTGTAACTTGCATGCGCGAGCTGTCTTGAGACACATTGCACGCTGTCTGCAGGTCTTCCTAGTCGATTCATGTTTTTACATGCATGGATGTTCCCGTGACATCAAGCCTACAAAAATAAAATATTTGCAAAACCTTTTTGGCTAATGAGTGTGCAGAAATTATCATGTTACTTCCCTTTTCAGCTTCGATTTTTATCTGGCCCTGAATGAATGAGTAACTTTATTTGAGTGTCAAATGCATGATTAGCTTTAAGGTGGCCAGCGGACAAGTAATTCCATTTCCCTAGTCAACTCCGAGGCCGAGTCACATCCTAGTCCGAGTCAGACCGAGTCACTGGTCAGCGGTATTCGATCGATCGCGATAAGTTTCACTCCTGTTTGATTTCGTTAGTTTTCATTTGTTGGTAAGGACGAGACGCTCACAGTAGACAAACTTTAAAAGTTTGGTTTATTTTCCGTGAGCACCAAATCCAACTCGGCGTAACCTTCATAAAATGCAACCTTTGCGTTATTTTTGTATAACACTTGTGACATTTTTGTAATAAACAAACCGCTGACCAGTAGCTCGATCACTTGACTCGCGAACTCGGATTTAACTCTTCACAGCGGTCAAACGCAAAAGTTTACGTCACATCCGGTCTTCGCCGCCTCGAACTTTTGACTTAAAAGTGGGCAAACTTTTATAAGAAATTGTTAAAGAAATAGTACGGTGAAAGAACAGTTCAAGCTGGGACACTCAGTTTGCATGTGCCACAGTCGATTTTTCAGTACGACCTCAAAGAAGCTTAAGCAAGCCGTCCGTTTGTGTTTTGTCAATTTGCAGTTTACAACTGAAATAATACTGTAACAACTCTGTTCTACCAAGATCTCCGTGTACCGTAAACCTACGCACACGGATCAGTACCTGAACTTCCACTCAAATCATCATCTTCAACACAAAAGAGCTGTAGTCAACACCCTGATGCTGCGAGCTCAGACCTTGGTTACCGAAGACGAGGACAAAACAAGAGAAGCCCAACACGTGAAACAAGCTTTGAAAGTAAACAACTACCCAGATTGGATGCTAACAATACCGCATCCAAGTCTGGAACGAAAGAGCCCGAAAACGAGAAGAAAATCTACGCTTCAGCGCCATACATCAAAGGAATTTCTGAACGACTAAAAAGAGCATTTAAATCACACGAGGTCACACTTATTCATAAACCCGTAAATTCCCTGAGGTCGCAATCAATCAAAACAATCAAAACCTTTATTTATACACGATGGGATAAAAAAGCTACATAGCTTGTGGGGTCGTGTGTAAATAAAACATTAAAACTAGTAGATAAAAACATTAAAACTATATTAAGGTTAAAAAATAAAAACGCTAAACTAATTGCTAAAAATAGATAAATTGCTAAAGTTGTTACAATGATAAAAAAGATAAAAATCGCTAAGATCTCTTACAATAAAGATTGTTAAAATTGGTATTTTTAATTATGTTCGACTTGTTGGTCATTGTCATAAAATTCCTGAGGGACATCGCCTCGTGACACTCTCCTGGTAAAAGGTTCCAGAGCACTGCCCCTCTGTAAGATGTTGAAAGTTTCATTGAATTGGTATTAAATGATGGGGGAATTAGTAAATGTTTTTTTCTGAAATTGTACGAGTGTTGAAACTTGGTTACAAGTCGAGCCATGCAAGAGGGGGAGTCATTATGGTAGATCTTATAGATAAGTTTCAGAATCGAAAGTTTGTACGTGTTTCTTAAAGTGTCCCATTTAGCGCGGTCAAGGACTTCAGTAGATGACATGTCTTTAGGTAGGTTAAAAATGATCCTTGCCGCTCTGCAGTGCAACCTATCAAGTGCGTCAAAGTCGTCTTGACGACTCGTGCCTCCCCAGACGGTTATACCGTACGTGACGGACGGGATTATGACTTTGTAGTATAACTTTAAAAGAACTTGCTTCGGTAAAAACCTACACTTCTTAATGAGGCTTAGTTTATTTGCAAAGTTCTTCTTTAGGCTATTGACATGTGGAGACCAACTTAGTTTGTCATCTATGTCAACGCCCAGGAGTCGGCTATGTTTCACCCAATTAAGGCAGTTCCCTCCTAGCAGTATCGGAGGAAGGGGGCCAGTGATAGATCCTTTGTGGATAAGCATACATTCCGACTTTTTCGGGTGGGGAGTGAGCTTGTTGGTAGTGCACCAGGCGTATAATTCTTTAAGGGATTGATTAAGGGCTGATGAGGTACACGTCAAGGACACGTACACGTGAGGTACACGTCAAGGACAAAACGTCCAATCTAAAGAAATGCGGCACTGTGTACCAGGTTCAATGTGAACAGTGCAACAAGGAGTACGTTGGCGAAACGTCCCGTTTACTGGAAACCAGAATGAAAGAACATCAGTCGAGGAACTCGTCAGCCATTCATGAGCATTGTCGACTGGAGGGCCACTCGGTAGACACAAGCAAGACAAAAGTGTTAGCCACCGAAATCAACACCTTTAAACGCCGGGTAAAAGAGGCCATTGAGATAAAACTCAGAAAACCTTTGTTTGATAGAGACAATGGTTTTGAATTAGCTCCAATTTATGACAGAATTTTAACTCCCCCGAGGCATTGAAATGTCTTCTTAACATTCATCTTAAAAAACACCACCTAATTGACTGATGAAGTCTGGATGATATCAGACGAAATATTTCACGCTTTTAAATTTTATTTGCGCTCCGAGTTTGAAAACATTTTAAACCCCTTTTAACTCTGTATAGAGGGGTTGGGGAGGGGGAATAGTTGCCTTGGGGTTGACTTATTATTTAAAGTGAAAACCATCATTCAAATTCAAATTTCCTCTGCAAGTTTCTGCTTATGTTATTGTAGCGTGGTTCCAAGTTAAGCGATGTGATCTCAACCCGTCTCTATCTGTTGATAAACGTTGGCCATACGGGCAATTATTTTCTTACCCGGCTCTTTAAAGCACACAGAGGCGAAAAGGAAAAAAAGGTTGCGATTTATTCCCTATTTAATTTCATTTTCCCTATTTCATTCATTTCTTTGTTAATCCTTATTCAGCATTTTAAACCTTTAAAAAACACCAACAGTAGTCCTGTTAATTTTAAAAGTTGGAGCTTTCTTGTTGTATTCGATTTCCAATCTGTTCTTTTCCATCTGCGTGTTTGGATAATTTCTTTGTTAGATATTCATATTAAATAAGATTCTTTCGACGAACTTTGTAATTGTTTCGCTTAGCCACGATGAACTTTGTTCTTGTACAAGCTGCGTGTTAGATAATTTCTCTGTTTGATATTCTTATTCCATCAGATCCTTTCAAGCGGAGGGTCTCCCTGCTTGTCAATATAATGAATTAAGAATCACCGACATTTTAAAAGAATATTCTAAATTCTTTTGTTTCACGCGTAGGTGTATTTACCAAGTAGCTTGTACTTTGTATCAAGAAAATCATATATAAGGAAGTGAACTTGTAACGTTTTCTGATCCCAAATTCGGAAGCAATAAACTGCTGTTGGAACCAAGTTTTGTCTCATCCTTGATGTCGACCGTAGCAGGATCCTAGAACTAGACTCCAGGGTACCAGGAATTCATAACGAGATTCAGTTCTCGCAAGTCATGTGAGTATTCTATTGAGTTAATTTTCATCCGTAATAATTATTAAGAGCGTTTCCAGAGCGTTCCCCGCAGAAATTCAGAAGTTGTCGGTTTAGTCCTTAAAACCCAGATATGTGTATGTAATTAAAAGTATGTGTAAAAATTCTACATTGTTTAAGACATACCTTTCGAGGATAGGCCGTGAGTACTTGTTTAAGATATCCACAATTTTTACACCTTTCTCATTGTCACTGTCCTTATTTTATATTTTAATTATATAGCTGTCAGTAAATCCTATATTATCAGCGCAGCTATTTTTCCTTAATTTCTGAGAACTGTCCAATTTGGGAGCAAAACACCTCCAATAGTACAAAACTTGGCTGAACGTAAGTGCAGCGAAGCGAAGCAAGAAATCTGTCAAATATTCATCGCCATGAGCTAGATGCAATTCTTTGTCGTTTTTTGCTGAAATTCGAAAAGAAAAGACGGCGATGAAATACGAACGAGATAGTGGAAAGGAGTATGTCAGATTCAAAAAGTTGTAAAGCTCTTCGGACACTTTGTTTACGACTTTCATTGATTGATGCAGTGTTTTCACTCACTTTGTAGCAAACTTCGCAAACTCAGGTGAATAAAATTGCACTGTTTTGTTTACATTGTAAGTTTTATTTGTGAAGACAATGCTTTGAGTGAGTTGCATGTACTGTGTTATGCCTACTGTTGTTGAATGCTTTTCCCGTTCTGGACATAAGCTTATTGTTTACGCTGGATTGACTGACTACAAGCTATATAATTAATACGTAACCGGACTTCATGCTTGCCCAATTTGGAAATAATTCGATGCAAACAATTCCTCTGACAGCCAAATTGGACTCGGCCTACGGCCTCGTCCAATGTTGGCTGCCCTCGGAATTTTTTTCATCAAATTGTTTCCAAATTGGACAGCATGTAGTCCAATTACGTATACTAATGGTCTTAGTTATATCTTTTGGTGGATCTAGGGGCTGGCTAGCCACCCAATCCCCTCCCTCTGGACTCGTAATGGTTTAAACATTCCCATTGTTGATATTGGGGAATAACTGTTAGAACAAATTTGTAGCGGTTTCACCAATTAACAAATTGAGGTCGCTTTGACATTAAGATTCATTGCCATGGCAACGTCAAAAGAAGTCAAATATACCCCATTTTTAAGTTGTTGAATATAATAACTTAACAAAAGGCAAGTAGATGAAGGAAGTTTTTCACCCCATTTTTACCCAGCTATCGTGCCGCACCTCCAGTTCGGGTTACCTTTGTTTAAAGAGAAGGCCCTGTATATTTTGTAATTGTTTTGGCTTATTCACTAGCTTTTGCTGATGAGCGCTTGTCTCTTAACCTGTTGTTAGTTCGGGAATTGGTTCTCAGTTGTAACTAAACTCTTAGCAGCGGTTGCCTTGGAGCGAACCAATTTCCGGGAACTTTCAGTTCCATTTGATTTTGCTTCTGGAATTTCCGGGGTTTTCGATTGAATGGTTCGCATTTCGGAGGGTCAACACTTTCCGGATTTTCTGGAAACTTTCCCAGGAAACTTCTGTACCATTCGTCCTTGTTCCGAAATTACCAGAATTTTTGGTCGAATGGAAAGCGCCCTCGGTTAGTTCGTCAAATGGGAACATGTCCAAAAACCTATACAAACAACGATCGTTTATATGTTCTCAAAAACAACCGAAAACGTCGCACGAACTTTTTACTAACGAATCGAAAAGCGGAATAAAAATAATATCTAATTAACAAAGTTAAATAATATTGAAAGCAAAGCTAGAAGAGTCAAGACGCAGAAGAAACTACGCTGTATAGTTAGAAAGAAGAAACAAAAAGATACTACGTAACCTAAAAATGTTCTTAAGCATAACGCAATGAAAGTTTAACTAATGAGTACAATAGACATTTTTCAGCAGGTTTATTCATTTTTTTTTTTTTGATGATGAGGTTTATAAGTGCTTTATGTGTTTGTTGATAGTACTTTTTTTGTATCAGTCTCGGCGTGCAACGATAGTGAAAACATAACCCTGTAAACGATAGAAAGAACTAAAAGTTTTCATGGACTATTAGACATGACAACAGCTGAACTTGAATGTATTTCTAACTAAGTGTCGTACAGTTAACTAAATACCTGATCAGCAGGCAATGCTCACGATTAAGGGAACGCTTACAAAAAAGCTAAAACAAATGCAAACCGATATACAGGGAGGTACAGGTCAAAGTATTGCTCTCATATGTGATAACCGAATAGGGGATTAAACTTTTAAAGGGTTTCTTGTAACGAAACCTTTCACTTCAGGACTTTTTATTGTATTTTATATATTTTTTAGTATTTTTAAATCATTTCTAGCTTATTTTATACTTGACCCCACAAGCTACTCATTCAGCTTTAAATTTTTATCGTGTCAAAATAAAGGTTACTTACTTACTTACTTACTTACTTACTTATTTACTTACTTACTTACCTCACAGGGCTTTAGTATGTTCAATAGGTCGAGATCTTGAAGCATAACTGACTTGATCCACTCCGGCAATCTAGAAAACATTCCCCGCCTTCTTATGAATATTTTCCACGCTTTACTTCATAAGAATCACAACATTATGTGCGACTCCAACGGCGTTCTGTTTGATTGAAGCTGTTTGAGTTAACGGCACCAAGCGTTGTATTTTAACACAATCTTTCCCATTAAGGTTGAGAAGGATATGAAGGCATTTCTTGTCTTGTGCGTCTCGCTTTACCTTGTCGAAGGTATGTTACAATTTTAGCTTTGTTTAGTCAATCCAATTGTGCATGGCTTCTTTAAGTGTTTGGTTTTGCAATCATGACGTGGTCGAAACATTGAATCAACTCTTTATTTCAAGTACGGAATGTGCTAGAATAAGACAGGATGTCATCTTTGGAAAGTCTGTTTTCATGTATCCAGTTGGTTCAGTTCGTAAAAACTTACATATGTATGCTGAACAACAATAACAAATAAGTTTGGACAACAACTGTTATATTACGTAGGAGTTAATGAAGCCTCTAAAATGTTGAAAACGATCAAAATTGTTTTTCAAAAACTGCGCATTTTTTGCCTAATACTTAAGCGTTTTAGATTGTATATAGTACTAATTTAGCTTACAGAATGTTGTTACCGAAGTTGCTTCCAGTTCATAATTTGCAGTCATTACACGGGGTTTATGCATGATAGATTCAGAGAGATTAAATTTTCACCTTTTTTTATACTTCGTGATCCGTTGGCTTTTTCATAAACATTGCTTTAATTCGTGGAAATTTAAAAGTATATTTGATTTTCTTGATGAAGAGACTTGTAATTGTACTGCGTATTTAATTTGTTGAGGGTACTGGTTTTGTGAATGAGTCTGCCGTTCTATTAAAATGAACTTAATGTTTTTTTTTTTTTATGGACTATTACACATGTCACCAGCTGAGCTTAATTGTTTTCCTTACTAAGTGTCGTGCAGTTAACAGAACATTTCATTTGAAATATTTGCATGCCTTTGCGATCAGGGGGCTGTTAAAATGGCAAAAGTCCAAATAAAAAGATAGTGTTTTCAAATGTAGCATAATGAATATTTTTTGAATCAAGGGCAGACTGTTTCGAGACTGGTTATATTTCACTCTAATGCATCCAAAATGCAGATTACTCCTTTCTTATTCAGTGATTGAAGATTTAATTACTGTTGTGTACGTCAAGAAATCAACCACGCTTCGTCACTTCTCGGGAGAGGTTGGGGGAGGGGCTGGGGGGGGGGGGGGGGAGGAGTTTACTTAGAAATTACATTTTTACGGGAAGGCTCCGTCCCGAGTTCCACCGTTTATATTTTATAGCGTGTTTGACAGAAAAGGTAACTATTTTATACAACCTGTAGCAAATGGTAACCCTTGAACTTACCAACAGAAGTAATACCGTATCTATTTTCTAAACTTTTCACTTGAGTATCCCCCTTAAATACTTAGATGAAACGACCGTTGGCTACATCTGTAAATGCCTTAAAGACAGTTTTCCATCCCTGTTTTGTTTTTCAACCATGAAATATCTAACGTTTTACATACCTTCAGCCTGAAAAAAAAAACCTGCTTTCGAGTGGAATCCCTCTCCCCGTGTAGTCCACTGTTGGGAGTATCCTCTCCCCCCCCCCCCCCCCGGGCGTCACTTACAGCACTTATTCTGTGCACCCAGAAAATTAAATGGCCTGGCAACAGTTTCCAGCACTTTACAGTTCTTATGCTCTGACGGGTCAGTACTACAATTCTTCATTAGTTGCTGCTACAATTGTGGTATCAAACTAATACCCAATTATCGGTAAATACGTTTTCCTTAATTTCTTGACATCATTTGTTACCATAGCTACAGTAATACCCTGCTACGAACAACCTTAATTTTAGCTTTAAGTACCAATAACTCAAAAACGAGCATAGTGAACCCCATATGTTGTTATTGAATAATGATCAGCATGTTAAGATACAATGCTTTACAAAGATAAAAACAATAAAAAACATTCCTTGGAGCGTTTTCAGAAGCACCATAAATTTTCAAAAAGTTAAGGTGAACTCGCGAAAAGAAAGCTTAGGGTGTGTGGTGCCACTGTAAGTCAAACCTTAAAGCATTTATTCACTTGGTTCTTTACGGTAAACAAGACAGCATCTTACTGCCTTTGAAGGAACTTTAGCTGTAATTTCGTCTATCTTTGTCCCACAAGAATTAAACTCGGCTTGAGCGCGACTGCAACAGCGCGCGGTTTATTTGAGTCGGTCGGCGGTGAATTTGGCAGCAGAGCAATGTGTTTTTAGCACGATCTCGCAGATTAAGATTAACAGAGAGAAATGAAGGCCTTTCTCGTCTTGTGCGTCTCGCTTTGCCTTGTCGAAGGTATGTTTCCTTCTATTGCTTTGTTCACTGAGCCAATCCAGTCTTGCATGGCTTAAGCTTTTGGTTATGCATTCTCGACGCCTTCGAAGCAACAGATCTACTCTTGGCTTCATTTCAAACTAAGTGAAATTAACTTTGCATACAATGTTAGCACTAGAAAGTCCCGTTCTTAAATATCCATTCTTGTTTTCGTAATCTATGTTGAACAACGCACAAACAACCCTGAATAACTATGCAGGAGTTAGTGAAGCGTGTAAAAAATTGAGAATGTTTTTAAATTCTGTTACAAGGAGAGCATATTTTTTTTTATTTCTATAGTTCTATATTCGAAATAGATTTTGTGATGAAAACTGGTTATAAGAAGTCAAGAAATGTGACCCCTCCGAGGTCATTTTCGAATTCGAATAAAGCTACAAAATTAACATAAATACGTTCGGAAAATACAGTTAAAAATAGTTAAAGAAGTAGATGTCACGAACGCCAAAATATGCAAATTATATCTTACAAAAAGCAGTGACCATCGGGGCGTTGTCTCCAGCGCTAACCCATTTTGAGTTTGTACACTCCATTCTAGTCATGGGGTGAGGTCTGATTTGTTCACTTAATATTCTTAAAAGTTACCAGAAACATTTGTGGTTTTAATTGTTGTCCGATTATTTGATACACTCGATAAAATTCGAAAAATAGAAACACATCCAACAATCAATTTAAACTATGACTGTCCATATGTCATTCGAAACTACCAAAAAGGTCCTAATTATCGAATCGAATAACTGAATGAAATTGAAAGGTCAAGAAACAAAGGAAACTACGCTGTATAGTTAGACAAAAGAAATACGAAGATATTACGTAACGTAAAACATTCTCACGCATAACAAGATGTAAATTCAACTAATCAGTTCAATAGACCTTTTTTAGCCTTTTTGTTATTCTTTTGTGTTGATACAAATTGCTTTCCAAGCCTCGTTCCAGGTTAAAACTCTTTTTGTCCCTTGTACATGCTAACAAGGATTGGAGGGCAATTTGCATGAACACGAAAGAATAACAAATAGGCTGAAACGCTTGATTTCTCATGACAATTGTCCAATTTGGCAACTGTCTTCATTTTCGTCCATTTTTTACCACATAATGATTCTTGTTAGTGTACAGTGTGCCAGTGTGCTTGCTGATCGCGCTGTATTAAAAGAGTTATTTTAAGTCATTTTTCTGATAACTTTCAAATTGAGGGAAATTAACCTTGAAAAAGCTTTATCGTACTTTTTATTCAGCACACGAAACGGGCTGAACTTAAATGTATTCTGACTTAAAGGGTTCCTCATCCTCTATTGATTTATAACTAAACGTGATGCAGTTAAATATTAACCTTTTCGTAATGTTTGCACGCTTTTGTCGACGTTTTCGGAAACGCTCAGTGCATATTTTACGCACAATTGAGAATCAAAGAATGCCAAAAATTAATATGCAAACTCAATTGGTCAATTAGACAATGTAAATTTTAAGCGAAAATATTACACAATTTAGAGTTTACCAAAAGGCGTAAGGGACCGTTAATTATGAAGAGGGTGGGGGGGGGGGGGGGGGGGGGGTGAAGGCTGGTGCAAATGGTGGGAGGCCATGTTCAAATTCTTTGACCCTCTCCTTTTAGAAAGCACATAGTTTAGTAATAAAAGCACAGAAAACGCAGAGATCCGTAGAGATCTTAACTGCGATCATCTTACATCTTACAACTGACGCTATAACACTTTTATGCACTACAGAATAATAAATTACATCGTGCCTGCATAAATTACATTGAAGCATGCACGCGAAAGAATTTAACACATTAAAAACACCCACCCTCCTCTTACCCACTCACTCCATTCTCTGATATGAAATTTATGTTGCTCTTTTTTCCTTGCATAAAAATCATTGACCCTTCCCATATTTGCACAAGCCTTTCCCATCCTCCAATAATGCCCAGCCCCTTAAAGTGCTACTATGATCAAATTTTTGATTTTCATTTTTTTGCATTGTCGCGAACAATTAGACTTTCTTACTCACTTTGCCAAATTTCAATCTATTACGAACATCAGAATTCGTTTTATTACAACATTTATTCCAGAGAATTTACGGCCGCCATTAAACAACCTTGTTCCAAAGCTTGGTTGCGAATATAGGGAGAAAATGACGTCAAAGGCTAAAATACCTCACGGGTTGAAATTATAATAACAATCAGCATAGAAAACTGCACGAAAAACAAGCCCAAAGTTTTTGTTGCTTTTTGCGTGAGTTTCAACCCGTGAGGTCATTTTCTCCCTATTCGCAACCAAGCCTTGGAACAAGGTTATTTACAATACAATACAATACAATACAATACAATACAATACAATACAATACAATACAATACAATACAATACAACAACTTTATTTAAACACGGTAAAAAAGTTTAAAGCTAAAAGCTTGTGGGGCCGTGTACAAATTAAAAATTTAAAAAGACATATAAAAAGACATCCTAATATTGAGAAGATAGAAAAAATTCACTATTATAATAACAATTTAAAAATTCAATAATTTAATGGCGGCCGTAAATTATCGGAAATAAACGTTAAAATAAAACGACTTCTGATGTTCGTAATGGATTGAAAATTGGCAAGGTGAGTAAGAAAGTCCTATTGTACACGAAAATGTACACAAATGGAAATCGAAAATTTGATCATAGTAGCACTTTAAATTTGATATTTATATCAGCTCTTGACATCCTTACGCCTGCTGTTAAAAAATCACAAACATACAGTTCATTTAGTAATAAGATGTTTTCGAAACCTCTACATTGTTAAAAGAAGGATCACATTGATTTCTTAAACCTTTATAGCCGTTATCGACTATGCCAGTATAATGAAAAAAATAATACAACTCTAATAGTACTTTGAGAAAAGAGTAAGTTAAGGCAAAAAGAGTATTTGACAATTTGAACAACAAGATAGAAGTAAAAATATCGTGATAGGTTCAAAATTCTGTATGACCGATATCCAACGGGAAATATTATCAATATCCTACCTATTTTAGAGAAATGTAAAGAAGCCCAAAGAACAAAAAAATATTTACAAAACTTTCAACGTCTTTCGTCGGAATATAAGTCTTTTATACTTGTTTAATTAAACAAGCGAAAAAATGTGTATTATTATTGAACCTATAGCTATATCTTTTTATCCAGTTATGGTTCAAGCCATTATTAAGCTGCTGGATATTATGCCGGCGATCTGCGTATTATATACGCGTCCAATGATAATGATAATGAAAGCAAGAACGAGAATAAGAATGCGAATTAAATGTATCAATCGACACCTTGGACCAAAATGTCTTCGGCGCCTTCTGTCTGCATAAACACAAAAATACAGATCGTTATCCATACTAAATTGCTTTTTTTTTTAATTTTCTTCTATCTGTTCAGCTTTGGACGTCCCGTGCAACTCTCCATGTCTTTTGGTCTCAACCCGAACGGAGATAGTAGCTTTGGATTACAACAGCGCTACAAGTTATCCGATCATCTCGAATTTACCAAGAGCTGTCGCCATAGACATCCATTACAGTCTGGGCTTCATATTTTGGAGTGACTATATAGAACAGAACATCAAGCGGGCTAACATCGATGGAACAAATATCACAGTACTCCACAATGTAGGAAATTGTTTCGGATTGGCAGTAGAATGGGGGTCATCTCAATTGTACTGGACTGATCAAGAAAGAGATACAATATCCGTATCAGACTTAGAGGGGAATAACGCACATATTCTGATTTCTTCAAATCTTGATCAGCCAAGGGGAATTGCTCTTGATCCTAACAACGGGTAAGTTTACAACCAGTTACTTTTTGTTACCATTTCTTAGTACCCTGTCACGTGGAAAATGATTTATAAAAGAACTAAAAAGCTGAGCGAGGGTAAGCGAAGAGGGGTGAGGGGTGGGGTGGGGGGCTCACAAGTTACAAAGCAGTTAATTTATGTTTCTCGTGTGCAAAGTTTGTCGAGTGGTGCAGAGAAGCAGCTGTCTCCTCCTCCCCAGGCGCCGATCGGCAAGACGACGAACACTCTAAAAGGCCCGAGTATTGACTTTTAACTTATATAACAAAAAAAAGGGAAACTGGTTAGAGGCGGCATGAGGACGGAATGACCATTCTGGTTTAATCCTGGAATAAGGTCATACGAACACACCTTTAAAGTGAGATTTTTAGCTTGACTCGTTACAGTGTAGAGCCATACTCAATGTATGTTTGTGTATTGTAGATTTTTGTTTCACCAAAATGTTAAAAATCACTTGAGCTAAAATTGTGACGATGCTGTTTGTATTTTAAGTAATGCTTAAAAACATGAACAGCAGTACTAGTGTTTTATCAAAAGGTTAAAAATTCGAGGCGTAGCCGAGAATTTTTAAACTTGATAAAACACTTCCAGTGTGTGTTTTCTTCTCGTTTTGTGGGTCTGAAAATTGTATACCTGGGAACATCAACCTATTTGAAGGAATAATGAATATTGATCTCAAAATAGGCAAGGAATAATGAATCCTGGTGAAAAATGGGCGGGGAATAATGAATATTTAAAGTGAAAATATTCCGCTTCAACCCCCGATGTGTTTTGAACGACTTCGAATACATTCCTCCAAAAGTGTGTCCCTTAGGAGCACAAGCAATTGCGCATTTGTAAGTGTGCGATTAGCATACAAGAAAAGCATTTGATTGACAGGCATGAAAAAACACGTTTCCACTCACACGTGTTCGGCATGTCTGGAGTGTATCATGGCGTCCTGTTCGTGAACGTTTCGGGAACCTAATTCGACCGAAGAAGAAAATAGGAGGCAGGTACAAAAGTCGGAACGGATCCCTCGGATCGCTGATTTGACTAAGAATAGCATCTATTCAAAAACGAGGAAATACACAATTAAAACTATTCTTATTCAAATCGACAATCCGTGTTGATCCGGTCCCACTTTTGTGCCTGCCCGAAAATAAATTTTTCCAGAGTGCGGTCTGTGCAAATTTGGAGTGTGTGGCAGTAAGGAAGAAAAAATACAAATCCCTCATTGGAGTCCATCGGAATAAGGCTATAGTATCTAATTACAATGTACAGGAACTGAATACCGATATGAAATAAATGACGGCTGTTTTGTTAACCTTTTGGTTGGTAAGATCAGTTTTTAGCAACTGTACTTCAATTTTCTGTAACAGTTAATCTAGTGTGTGATAATTCTTTACCTGAGGGAACACCATCAAATACTGTTTTCTCTTTTGCTTTGATTGATGTCCATACAAATAAATTTATGTTAATAAGCCTTTTAATTAGTATTATTTATGTAAAGAGCACTTAAAAGGGATGTATGATCAATATAAATTACATGCACGTGATTAACTATGATCGTCTTGATTGGGTCTGGCGCTCATGAATTAATATATAGATTTAGACAAGCCTAAAAGCGAAGCTCCCCTTTATTTATTTATTTTTTTGCTGGAGTAACAATGCTTTTATTTTGATAAATATGCGGTCAAAGCTTTAATGTATACGCTGGCCCATAGGTGCAAGATAAATATAAATCAATCATAATCTCGAGGCAGAACAACTAATGGCCTAAAAATTAATTAAGAGTTTATTCTCTCCAGCCCTTTCTAAAGAATAGAAAATAGTTTTACGATCCACTTATTGTTTTGCTTGATACAACTCATGCCCAGAATAAAAATTAAGAGTCTATTCTCAGCTTTCTAAGAATAGAAAATAGTTTTACAATTCTCTTATCGTTTTGCTTTATACAAAATGACGTCAATATATTTTGTGGGCATATTCCCGTCTTACTTTTCTTTCCTTTGTTTGTCTTAACATCGGCGCACTGAAATGGGTTGCTCAGTCACGTACGCAAATTTAAAACTTATCTTTTATTTCTTACCGTGTGCAAAGTTAAAATATATTTTTTTCGAGTTTTTTGCTTTGTCGTCGTTTAGCACTTCGAATAACGCCACTTATACTGTATGAATTACTTCCGCCAAGAAAATGTAAGGCTAAAAGTCGGAATAAACTCACAGTAATAAGAAATAAACTCTCACGGCAAAGGATTAGGATTCGACTTTATTGACGGCCAAAGAAAATCAACTTACGGCAATATATTTCAAAATTAGAATAGTTTTAAGCAACGCCAAAAGCAGCTTGCAGCTCTTCAACAATGAACAATAGATACTCAGCTTTATGCTTAAATGTCCCTCCAAAAATGCTTGAAAAATTGTAGGGAAAAAGTTTTCCTCCAAAAACGCTTGAAAAATGCAGAAAGAAAGGTTTCCCAAACCGTTTTTTCATCTAAACACTGTAGACTGCTGTAGTTTTATACGTGACATATCGGTTGTGTCGCCGCGGAGAGCCGCGGAAAGCGCGCCAAAAACAAAGCCTCGTTTCGGTTTAAGACCTTTAAAAAATCCCGGATGACTATGCCCGCCATGTTGCACGACGTATGTCGTACGCGCCCGCGAACCGTGCCGCTAGCCATGATGACCATGAAAACTCAAATTCATGGTTCTGTTAATTTTCTATGGGTATGGGGCTCTGCTCTGCGGCCCTGCTGGCCGCTGGGAGCTCCGCTATTAATCAGTATTACGAGATCATAAATTCGCATTCCTACAATTGATATTATTTATTGGCCAGGATATTTAATGTGTAAGGTTTAACAAATATTTATATAAGTGCGTATACTTATTGCTTATGACCAGTCTCTGGGTACCCCTGAACAGTGTTTGTCGTAGAACGATCGAGTTTCTCGCTATGGCGAGTGCATAAGCACTAACTTTGACGTCCATATTCAACTCTTTGCAAAACTTATATAACTTTCCCTGGTTAGTAGAATATATTATGGTAAGCAAGCGAAGGTCTCCAGAAACGGACCAAACACCCCCAGTAGAACTTTCTAACCGTAAAATATAAACAGCGCCCGTCTCCACTGGTTACTCTCTAAACTTACAGAGCCTGAATGTGATTGGCTGGTGCGATGTTTTTCACTCAACAGATTAATGTTCTGGACGGACTATGGACATGACAAGATAGAGCGAGCGACTTTATCAGGCACTCAACGCATTGTCTTAGTGACATCTAATCTTTATTGGCCATTCAGCATTGACCTTGACAGACGAAACAGACTTGTCTTCTGGGTGGATGGGTGGTTGAACAGAGTAGAGTCCGTTGATTACCATGGCAACAACAGAAAGTTACTTTTTCATCAGCAACCATGGCCCAGCTTTTACTTTTTTGGAGTGACTTTCTTCTCTTCTTATTTATTCGTCTCTGGGTGGGGTAATCATGAGATTTACAGATTCAACGCCACCAGTGCCAATGGAACAGTTGTGAGTAATGTAAAGATCAGTGAAGAAATCGATGGGCTTGTATCAGGTATGCACTAGAAATTTATACGCTTCAGTTTTAACTAGTGTATAATGCAGCAAATATTTTTGTTGTGCGCGATTGGTCTAAACACGTCACGTGACTCAGCCAAGACTTATAGTCCGGGAGCTAGGAGCACAGAAATGATGTTTAGCACTTCAAGAGTACTGAAAAGGTTTGACAACGGATTTCAATAGATTAAAACCTCCTCTTTCACGCTAGGTAGTTTGTGGCTTCAAATTGTGGCATACGTTTTGAGTTATTGCTATGTTTTTGCCAGTCGGTACAGGTTAGAAACGGTCTCACATGACAACGAGGCTGACATTGCCACTCAATTTATTCATAGAAACTTATTCGATAAGAAAACAAATGTTATCCAGATAACTGATAGGACTCTATGAAAGTCGATTTTATGGAAAGCACCACGGCTTGCAAAGAAATCACATGGTATTTGTCTTCGTTTTGTGTGACGTGTCACAGCATTCTCATTCTCTGTTACATAGGAACAGAAATTTTTCGCTCACAATCATCTGCAGACCGTTTGCTCTTTCAATTTTCTCTTTTCGCACTAAAGAAAGGCAATATTTTTAAAATTTATAACTTGTTGAGATAAAAACCTTGACCAAAGGAGTTAAAGTAGCGCATTTTTACTGAAGCCTCGCATTCATGTTGATGGAAAAGAGAATGATATTAAACTTGGCAAAGAAAGAAGCAATGTTTAATGAAATTTGCCTACAAGAAAATATTTAAAATACAGGCAGGTGCCTTCAATGGTAGCGTAGAAAATAAATATGACGTTAAACTATGTTCTGACAAGACCTAACAGACCAAATTTAAAGGAGAAGATTTAGAAAGTTTCCACCTTAGTTTCACTTAAAACTTGTCTCGTATTTAAATTTAAATTTAAAATTTAAAATAAACGGTCGTGATGACGCCTAGAATATCGTAAATACCAGGTCACAAATAGTCGCTTAATGAAACAGTCATCCTACTTCTGTTTCGGTCCCCCGTACAATGCAGCATTTTTTTTTTTTACTTTTCCACCCATGCCCAACGGGTTATGGCAAGGTCTTTAGCAGTTGTAGGTTATATATTCAAACGTAAGTCTAAATGACTTTAGCTTCAGGAACATACTGTAAGGTTCTTTTTTCACAGTAAATGACATAGCACAACCCATTCGCAGTACGTAGAAACAGCTCTCTTTCGGGATGAATACATATAGATCTATATACATATATAATTCTATAGATCAAAGCTTTGGTTTGTTTGCTGTTCTCTCGTCTACCTCTGCCGCTTTCTCTAACCGCCCTAAGCGATCTTACTAAGCGATCTTAGTTTTTGATTCTGCGTAAACTGAAACTGTTTGAGCATTTCGGTTCCCAGTTACAGCAAGCGAGTTCAAATCACCAGGAAATGCATAAAAATGGAGGGAACTACAATCTTTAAAAAAAAAGTAATGAAACACGTCTGTGTTGCCCAGTCAGCGCCTTCATTTGCAATTCAAGTCGCCTCAGAGAATTCAACAGGAAGAGCCTTGGCATCTCTTTTTTGAGCCTTACTCAGGGACCAAAACTTGTTGTTGTTTTCTCACGAATCGAGCTCCTAACTGGGCAGCACATAAGGGTTTAAAGATTGCAGCTCTCGCACCCTCTTTCGATTCTCGGACACATTTATCATTTCCCTTTCGACTTAAAGAGAATTTTTTTGTGGGAGAGAGGGTTGGTGGTTGGCAGGGGCCCGGGTGGGGGGGGGGGGGGGGTGGGCTGGGGTAGAGGCAGGTATATAGCTAAGCCTTCCAATAATTTATGACTAAGAAGCCAGGCTCTTACTTGGTTGGCGGTATGGCTCACTTTAAGTCTCCAATCGTCCGAAGTAATAACATTTGGTACGCTTGCCTCAAAGCACTTCAATAGTGCGGGGAGATTCATTGTCTTTGATCGTTATTGACCAATATCCGCCCGGCAAAGATGCAGAGCAAACGAAGAGAGGAAAAAACATTGAAATTGATATAAATGGCCCACATACATCACTTCCTTTATTTAAATGCAGGGAAATACCTGCGAGTAAGAGCCTACTTTTTCCCAGGTTAGCCTAAACAGGTTCTTATATAAATGGTAGTAACACAAATTATTTTAGGCTATTCAGATTCTTAATAAGTTCGTAATTTCTAAAGAAAATTCACTTTAATGCTTATAGAACTTTTAGTGATATTCGGCGTATTCCATGTATAAAATTTGCATACCACGTAAGTGCTTATGTAAAAAGCATTAGTCATTTAGAATATGACATTATATATATGCACAGTCATGCTTTGTCCAAACTTCCCAAAAACATTTTTAATAAATTTTAGAAAATAACAACTTGTTTCCAAATTTGAAGCCAAATAGGTTCTTATACAAATGGAGTCTAATTTCCACCCGCGGGTTTTTACTGTATATATATATATTTTAAAACCGAAAAACAGGACTTATCTCGTGTCCTTCCAATCCGATTCTTAAAATATACTTAAAACAAGAACCTTGTTATTGCTACTGAATGTAAAATTAGAAATTTTGCAGTTTCTTTGAAAAAGAGAAAGTCCAAAATGAATGAGACCATTAGATTCAAACAACGAGAAAGCCATCAGAAGGGTTCTATCACACACCAAACACGATGCCAAAGATGATGCAAAAGATCATGCGAGAGAATTCATTCAATCGCCAGATTCTGAATGAGTGATGTACTGGTACTCATTTATATGCAAGGAAATTGACTGCCAAGAGCCGTGGTTCCGGACGGTGTTTAAAGTTCAAACAAAATACACTCAAGTACACAAAATTGTTTCATCAATGTTTGGTAAGCAGTTGTGAAAAGTTACTCATGCTTTCTCACTCCTGGGATGCGATTCTACAAACTTTGATATTGATAATGGAAAGCAAAATACTTGGAATGTCATACGTAACGGTATTAACACAGGCTTATCAAGAAATCGTAGGATGGTTGGAGAAAGTAACAGGGTAGACCCGAGAACGAAGTTTGCTGGGGGAGCTTCTACCTGAATCTCTTCCCAGGCAAGGCTGACTAACTTGTACTATGGATGAGTCATGTTGTGTCAAAAGAAACAAAATAGCAAGTCTCTTCAACAAACGTCATTCAATCTTCCACTTAGGTTCTTGAATTAGTAAGACACATCAAAATTATTTTCCTTTGGTCAGGTTTTACTATGTAAGAGTGTGTTTTGAGCAACCCAATGACGAGCCGAACGCCACAGTTGACAGTCACTTTCTGCAAAATATTGTTTAAGACTTATTCTGAAATATCTTGTCAACTTTTGCATTGGTTTTTTTTTGTTCTTGATGTTTTTCGTTGGTTTTTGACGACGTATGACAGCATTATATCTTCTTTTTTTTTTACATATCCTCAACATTACATCAAAACGTCACTATTTCAGACACGAAGTCAGAAAATAATGTAAAATAATGCAACATTCATCCCAAAATGATAATGGCTTGCTACAATCTACTCATTCTGTATTGGTGCCTAAATATTAGTCAGGAACGCCGTGATTGAAACGAAGAAATATGTCAAAAAGCTGAAATAGGCTTAACCTACACGTCACTAAACACGGTCCCAGGCAAACGCTCGGCACATCAAAACATTCACGGGGAAAATTGCTATAATGAACATTTCTGTATCAAAAAGTAGATCTTTTTCTTTAAGTTTCAGAAAAAATCTCGAGGCTAAGTCGCTTATACATCTTTCAGTTTTAAACGTGCGAGGGCTGAGGGAATAGAGCAACAGGATTTTTAATAAACGTAACAGTCTTCAATATCATTTTTTTGTCGTTTCTTGAAAGCTATCTTCAAGGAAATGTATGTATGTGCATGGAAGTTTACAAGCAGCTGTTGAGACACTTGGCCAACTTACAACAGTTCTTTTTTTAACCTCCACCACCCTCCCTCATTTGGTCATTACTTCATGTTGGTTCATGCTGTCGTGTTGTGAAAACAACACTGAAGAAATGAATAAGAAAACCTTTTAAACCGACTAATGCAGTTCGAACGCGCTTTTGAGTAGAGACATTTGAAAGAACAAAATGTGACTACTTGTTACTTAAAATTTGAAACATTCTTGATGCCATCACGTCCGTATATAACTAACGAAATGGAGAACAAGGGTGCTTACCATTTACACAAACCATCCGGTTTAAAATTTTATGCGTAAAAATTAACTGATTTAACCTAACCTTATGGGAGAAGGAAAAGTTACGAATTAGAGCCAAAACTGCTGAAAAGGCTAAAAAGATTGAAAAGTGTGTATAACTCCGCCCAGTAGTCCATAATTTCTAAAGCTTTCCGAACAGAATGGCGCGTACCATTTGAATTTCTATCAGGAGTTTCCGGAATTTTGGTGTAAATGGTAAGTACCCCAAGTTATAATAAAATCTTAGAATATTTTTAAGCACCAATTGCGATCTCTAACTTTATTTTCTAGTGTAACCGATTGACAACACCTGTTTTTAGATATTTTCTGTTAGGAAAATTTTTATCAAATGTTGTTCTTTCCTAAACAAGTTTATTATCACTGTTCGTTTCCCTTTTAGCACCAAAGCGAGGCTTCAGTAAAAAGGCGTCACTTTTACGGTTTTTACCAAATTTTTAACGTCAGCAAGTGATGAATTTTAAAAATATTGCTTTTCTTAAGTGTGTAAAGAGCAAAATGAAAGAATAAATGGTTTGCAGGTGAACGTAAGCGAAAAGTTTCTGTTCCTATGTAACAGAGAATGAGAATGCTGTGACACGTCACACAAAACGAGGACAAATATCACGTGATTTCTTTGCAAGCCGTGCTGCTTTCCATAAAATCGACTTTCATAGAGTCCTATCAGTTATCTGGATAACATTTATTTTCTTATCGAATAAGTTTCTATGAATAAATTGAGTGGCAATGTCAGCCTCGTTCTCATGTGAGACCTTTTTTAACCTGTACCGACTGGCAAAAACATAGCAATAACTCAAAACGTATACCACAATTTGAAACCACAAACTACCTAGCGTGAAAGAGGAGGTTTTAATCTATTGAAATCCGTTGTCAAACCTTTTCAGTACTCTTGAAGTGCTAAACATCATTTCTGTGCTCCTAGCTCCCGGACTATTACTGCTTCACCCATTTAACTATGTTTCTTTAGCGTAAATTTGGCCTTTTAATAGTTCTAGACGGTTTTAGTAATTCACGATTGTGCCACGTGCGCAATCAGTATAGCTCTAATTTTTATCACCATAACAAGAAAGTACTGAAAGTAACCAATTGAAAATATATTTGGGTGGTTGGAAAAATAAGGAGGTCGGTGCTGTGATAGGAAAGAAACAAGGTCTGTATGTGTTCAAAGCGACCTCAATGTAGACACTTGTGAAAAAAAAAACATATTATCTCAAATTCATAATATACATTTAGTTAAGCCTAAACGCGGAGATCCGCAATTAGTTTTAAACGGTTTTTTGAAAATATAAAAGAAGCGTTCATCGTGCTTTGTTCTATTATTAAGGAAGCACGAAAGTGAGCAGAGCAAGAAGGAAGTGTAGGTTGAAACAAGAGCCGCAACAACCTGAGCCGCAGGCAGGTGTTTCTCTATTCCTCTTGAGAGTTCTCGTCACATTCTTGAGTTCTTCATAACAGAACAAAGCACGCACAAGGCTGTTTTATTTTTTCAATGATAATGTTAACTTACAGTTGTAGGGGAATTGGCTTCAGCCCTTGCAATTTTTCGAAATTTTAATCGGCGGTTGCGCGCAGAATAGCGTCACGGACCACTTGTGGCCCTTTTGTTAGTTGTGTTGCACTGTTATACTATTTGAAACGGCACATAATGGTGACTATCCAGAGGACTCGGTCAAGCTTTAGTCAAATTTCTTCGGTATCAATCGGTTCTGCACATTTTACAACTGCCTTTAGTTTTTCATCTTTTTTGTTCCTTAACACATTTTTTTAGTACCAACCCACTAAACTTTAGCGGCTTAGCGGAGAACAGCCCACTTAGAAACCATCATAAAATTTCATTCTGGCCTAAAATGGAAGTTTTTAAAATTCTTGTTGAATTCTTACTATGTTTATTATTTCACGTCTCACATTGTAGTGATCACGTGTCCAGCGTTACCTGCACCGTCCAATGGAACAAGACTTGGATGCCCAGAGAGTGCAACAATGTATTATAATACAGTCTGTCAGTTCTCGTGTAATAATGGCTATATAGGGTCTGGTTCTCAAGTAAGAAGATGCCAACAAAATGGAACTTGGAGTGGACAAGATTTCATTTGCGAAAGTACGTTCTTTAACATTTTTAACATTTTTCTTTACTGCAATACTAAGGGTTCTGCAATTAAAATAAGCCAGCACACAGTTCTGAGAACCTAAACAGATTTTTCGATTCGAGTGCAGTCAAAACTTATTTCTAAAACAGACAACTACAGAACTTCAATATGCATGGGCAAAATTGAGAAAGCACATTTCTTGAAGCAGTTGCTATTGACTTTTATAAGTTTTCCCAAGCATTTAATTTACCTATGATCTACCAATATCTGCCGGGGCGGAAAAAACGCGAACAAGCTTAAGGAAAGCAACCCAGCCGTTTTACAGCAAAATGCTATTTAATTATGCATGGCCTCGAAATATTTTCACCAACAGTTATCAACTGCACGTCGCTGACAGTAGATCCAAGCAGTCCATTGCGCATGAGCAGTTGTGATAATCATTATGGGGCAGAATGTAACTTTTCTTGTACGGTTGGTCATCGTTTGAATGGCTCGTCAACAGTCACGTGCATTGCCCCTGGTAACCAACATCCTGGAGTGTGGAACAACACAATACCTACATGTGAAGGTAAACAACACCGTTACGTTAATGACAGACCTCAAATAATAATTGAGCTCCACACTGAATATTAAAACGTAATCGATAGCTTAGGTCCTCATTTCTTTATTGCTTGATATTGCAGTGATCACGTGTCCAGCGTTACCTGAACCGTCTAATGGAGCAAGGTTCGGATGCTCAGGAAATGCAGCAATGAATTATGCCACAGAGTGCCAGTTCTTGTGTAATAATGGCTACACAGGGTCTGGTTCTGCAGTGAGAACCTGTCAACAGGATGGAACTTGGAGTGGAAACGACTTTACTTGCCATAGTATGATTTTTTTACACTTTTTCAACAGCTCACATTTTAACACTGCGGCAATACCATATATAGCATTTAAGAGTCACTGTCACGGGGATTTTTCTGCTTTTCGGTTAAAGGTATTGACATTAACGAAGCAGACTTTCTCGTACATGAAATCCACAAAGTACTTCAAGATGAAGATTTAAAGTAAATTTTTGTTGACGGAAGATGGGTGCAATAATTAGTTTTAAGCTGTTTTTTTTTTTTCTAGGCTGCAAGCGCAAAACTTAAAAAAAATAAGCCTGACTTTGTCAAGTTGGGATCTAAATTTGTCTTTGCATCCCAATAATATTACTTGTTTGTAGCTTCAATACACTGGCATATTATTTTTTTTTAAAAAAAGCTGGAACACTATTTATAAGTTTCCATATGTCTTTGACTCTTGTCGTTTTAAAGTGAAGCTCGTGGCAGTGACCCTTTACAATTAAAACAAACTTTTCAATTTGATTGCAATGAAAACTTTCATTTAGGTCTTTTATCTAACAAAGATATCTAAACAGTCCCAGTATGATTTGACGGGCTAAGAAAAAAAAAGGAGAAACAAAAATAGTTTGAAGCAGTGGCTTTTGTCACTTTTAAGTTTGTACCAAACGTGTTATTTGACCATGATCTACCAATATTTAGAAAATAGCACAAAGTAAATACGTGCGCTGATTGGTTAAAAATTGTGTTTCTATAACTCGATGGAGACACAGACAGTTGTCCTAGACACAGCAATCAATATTCACGGCGATGAAATAAGCAATGCAAAAATAACAACTAAGAATTGTGCCAAATTTTAATGTCACAGCTGACAAAAACCAGGTTAAGACTAAACAAATATTTGTACACTTGAAAACAAGCGAGTAAGATGTTTACAGAGCCCGCTACACATTCAAAAGTAGTCTGTGAAAGATCTCTGTGAAAGAAATTATCGAAGCGGCTGACCTTTCAAAGAAGTACATGAATTGGCGCAACTTCACGCCATTCTAGGCTTTGCAGCACTTCAGAACTATTCACAGCTCCTCAACAGGATAAGATGATATTCGTCCAGAATGCCGAGTCAAACTTCTTTTAACAGAAAAATAATGCACTTTCACCTCCAAGGTTCAAGTCGCTCGATCGGCAGCGCGGTAGTCAAACCATTCGGTAAGGTCGATGAAGCGAAATAAAACCACAATTCTTGACTCCTTCCAGTGCTTGACTTCAGTTAAACCATTGGCTTAGTTATTTCTCATAATTACATTAACTTTGGGGCCTGTTTTCTTTGTTTGTTTGGCCAAAAACCGGTGAATTTTAGCCTTGAAGCGAATGTGGACTTTTTTTTCTGTTCATCGACTCCCTTACTATGATTGGTTGATTATGTTCATGACGTAAAACCGCGAGGTGAAGAGAGTCTACGTTTTGATGTTAAATAAAGCGCTAAATATTACTTTGATGTGCGTTATTTTCTTTGTGCTGTTTTCTAAAAGAAATAGAAAACATGTTTCCGTGTTTCTATCGAGTTATAGAAACACTCGTGAAAGTTTGGGAGAACTCGAAAAAGCTGTGGAAACACTCGTCTATCGACTCGTGTTCCCACAGTATTTCTCGTTCTCCCAAACTTCCACTCGTGTTTCTATAACTCGATAGAAACACGGAACATGTTTTCTATTTCTTAAATGTTACACACCAATATATTTTGAGTGGTAGTAAGGAAAACCTTCTTATTCACAGATAATAGTTCCTTCAACAATAGTTTTGAATTATTGTTTCATAACATTGTCTTACCAACAGTTATTAATTGCACGTCGCTGACAGTAGATCGAAGTGGTCCATTGCGCATGAGCAGTTGTGATAATCATTTTGGAGCTGAATGTAACTTTTCTTGTACGATTGGTCATCGTTTGAATGGCTCGTCAGCAGTCACGTACGTTGCCCCTGGAAACCAACACCCTGGAGTGTGGAACAACACAATACCGACATGTGAAGGTAACCTACACCGTTAACAGAACGCCACACTGAATATTTGACCGTGATCCATTGCTTAGGTCGGCATTTCTCCATTGCTTGATATTGCAGTGATCACGTGTCCTGCGTTACCTGAACCGTCCAATGGATCAAGACTTGGATGCTCAGGAAACGCAGCAATGAACTTTGCTACAGAGTGTCAGTTCTCGTGTAATAATGGCTACACAGGGTCTGGTTCTGCAGAAAGAACATGTCAACACGATGGAGCTTGGAGTGGAAACGACTTCACTTGCCAAAGTACGATTTTGTGCGCTTTGCAACATATCACAGATTAACACTGCAATAATATAGTCTTCAGAATTCCTTTCAATTAATTTGATAATTTGATTGCAATCAAACTTTCATTTAGGCCTTTTATCTTACAAAGACAACTTAACTGTCCCAGCGTGAGTTGAAGGGCTTAGAAAAGGAGGGAAGAAAAAAATAAAAACAAAATCAATTTGAAGCAGTTGCTTTTGTCAATTATAAGTTTGTACCAAACGTGTTATTTGACTATAAACTACCAATATCGGTCACACGCCAATGTATTGGGTGGGAGGACAAACACCCTTCTTATTCACAGATAACAGTTGTCCTAATAAAAGTCTCGAATAATTGTTTCATTACATTATCTTTCCAACAGTTATTAATTGCACGTCGCTGACAGTAGATCCAAGCGGTCCACTGCGCAAGAGCAGTTGTGACAATCATTTTGGAGCAGAATGTAACTTTTCTTGTGCGATTGGTCATCGTTTAAATGGTTCGTCAACAGTCACGTGTGTTGCCCCTGGTAACCAACATCCGGGAGTGTGGAACAACACAATTCCCACATGTGAAGGTAAACTGGAAACGTTTGAGTTTTGACAAAGTCATTACATGGAAACAGCTTTCGGTGACAGCTAAAATATTATTCTTGTCTCCACACAGAATATGTGAGCTGTTCTTTTTTTACTTATTTCATGTTTTGGTTTAACATTGTAGCGATCACGTGTCCAGCGTTACCTGCACCGTCCAATGGAACAAGACTTGGATGCCCAGGGAATGCAACAATGTATTATAATACAAGCTGCCAGTTCTCGTGTAATAATGGCTATATAGGGTCTGGTTCTCAAGTAAGGAGATGTCAACAAAATGGAACTTGGAGTGGACAAGATTTCACTTGCCAAAGTAAGATATTAGCACTCTTCGATACCTTAAATAGCGTTTAGAAATTCATAGAAATAAGGTGGCGAAACATACACTTTAAACAAATGTTTCGATTCGAGTGCAATTAGAACGTTCTTGTAGAGGTTTTTGAAAGAGAGACAAGTAAGCAACACCAGCATGCGTTTACGGGCTTAGCAGAAAACGGTTTGTCGAGCAGTTGCTATTGTCTCTTATAACCATGCCCCCTACGTTTAATCTAGCTATGATCTACCAATATCTGTCACACGCCGGGATGTCTTGTGTACTAAGACAGAAACCTTTTTTTTCTTTACAGAAAACTGTTGTTTTAGTTCATGCACAAAACGAGGGCCGGGGGTGGGTGCCCCCCCCCCCCTTCCCCCCATTCAGTAGCCGTTCATTCACCTCTCGTGGAAATTTTGATATGTCAACTGAGTGTCCCTGATTTTTGACGTTGCCATTGCAACATGTTGTTTTAATTATTGCCTTGAAATACTCATTCTTTAATTTATTGTTTCCACCAGTTATCAATTGTACATCGCTGACTGTAAATTCAAGCAGTTCACTACGCATGAGCAGTTGTGAAAATCATTATGGCTCAATATGTAACTTTTCTTGCACGATTGGTCATCGTTTGAATGGCTCGTCAGCAGTCGTGTGCGTTGCCCCTGGTAACCAACATCCGGGAGTTTGGAACGATACAACACCTACATGTGAAGGTAGACTGGAAACGTTAAAGTCTTGACAGTGCAATTACAAGGAAAACGGCTTTAAATGATAATTATGCAAAAGGCTATTTATTTCTAGAAATAAATAATTTATGCAGCTTGTGATGTATGCATCTCCCAGCTTCATGTTGGGCGGTACTTCCGGTCATACGGGATATTTTGCATGTGTCCTTACATAGAATCGAGGTAAGCGTGTGCAATTCTCTTTCGCTCGATGTCTTTAACAAGCGAACACCATTTCCCCCTACCTCCACTCCCTGTTTTCGGTTATCAGTGGTATGGCGGTTTTCCTCTAGCCTTTTCCCCTTTGCTTGGTGGTACTTTGTACATGTTTTTGTAATGTGATCTTTCGGTCACTGTTATGTAAATAAACGGCCACTCCTGCGGCCGAAAAGATCCCAAAATGAAAAGGTTTGTTTGGCCCCAGCAAACGGAGCTCAGCCAAAGCAACACATACTGGTACTTTAAATAAGTAGTGTTTAATTAAGAAGGAGCAAGTATGCATATATATCTCTTCAGTGAACTTTTAGCTTTTATTCACTGTTTTTGCAACTGCGGCGTCTAATGTTACTTCTTTGTTTTTGTTTTGATCACGTGACAGTGATCACGTGTCCAGCGTTACCTGCACCATCCAATGGAACAAGACTTGGATGCTCAGGGAATGCAGCAATGAATTATAATACAATCTGTCAGTTCTCGTGTAATAATGGCTATATAGGGTCTGGTTCCCAAGTAAGAAGATGTCAGCATAGTGGAACTTGGAGTGGACAAGATTTCACTTGCCAAAGTACGATCTTTAACACTTAGTTTAACACTGCAATGGCTTATATAGCATGTTAAAATTCTTTCAATTAAGGTGGCAGAGCTCCAACAGATTTTTCAATTCGAGTGCAATCAAAACTGTTATTTAAAGCTTTTCTCTAACGGAGGCAACTAGACAACCCCAGCATAATTTATGTTGACGGGCTTGTGAAAGAAAAGTTTTTTTTAGCCGTTTTTTATTGTCGTTTAAAGTTTGTCACAAAAAAAATTATGTGTAACTTAGCTATGATTTACTTCGATATATGTCACACGCCGTGGTGTTCGGCGAGCAGGGCCCGCAGAGGTATGTACTCCTATATATGGGCTATATAGGTATGTGCCGCGGGATAGGGAATGGTTTTTGAGGTTCTCGGTCCTTTAATAGGGTATAATATTTGCTCCTTTTGGCAATGTGTTCTAAGATAAACTCCAAGCTAAACTAACTAGCTAAACTAAGACTGAACTATCTGTTCAAGTATTAGTAGATTTGTGTGATGCCGTGCCCGGCTAGCTGTTATTTGGGTCGCCACGGAGCGCTGCTCCCTCCCTTTAATAGGGTTTCATTTTTCGCTTTTGGCTTTAAAAAGGGTATCAGTTTTGCTTTCTTTATCTTTAAATAGGGTTAGGGTTTAAGAACCTTCGCGACACACCCCAATCCAAAGTTTATGGGAGTGCCCCCATTACCGAACTGTTCTTTTAATTATTTTTTTTTATGAAATTTTCATTTATTGAAGTATTTTTACAAACAGTTATCAATTGTACATCGCTGACTGTAAATCCAAGTGGTGTACTGCGCATGAGCAGCTGTGATAATCATTATGGAGCAGAATGCAACTTTTCTTGTGCGATTGGTCATCGTTTGAATGGCTCGTCAACAGTCACGTGCGTTGCCCCTGGTAACCAACACCCGGGAATGTGGAACAAAGCAATACCAACATGTGAAGGTAAAAGTTTAGAAGTCAAAGTATAGATATTGTTACTACGGAAAACGGCTTTCAACGACAACAAAGATATGATTGTGTTCTGTTTCTGTCCCTACATATGGATCCATGGGGGCCGTCGGATATACGACGGAGAACCTTTCCTTCAAAATGTACTTATTTTAAGAAGAATTAAAATACCTTATTATGTTATGAGGTATTGTGAATTTGAGTCACCTAACTTAAAAAAAGGATGTTGGTGTTACCAAATAAATAAAGGAGCTACACGGATATGAGAGGATGAGATAATTAAATAACCTGTTTACGTTGGGATTTTTTATGTCTTCACCTAATGCAATTTAGTTTCACTTGTATTTCCTTTGCCTTACAATACGAAGAGGGCTAAATGCATTTGTAGTTTCAAAAGGATTTAACTACATTATGTTTTGTATTTACTGCTCTTTGTTTTCTTGTTGTTGTTGTTGTTTTGTTAATTACTATAATCTCAGCAACCATTCCACTTTCATTACGCCTCAAACAGCATCATTAACGACAATGGAGGAATCTGTCCTTTTGGAAGTTAAAGACATGGACGTTAAAAAGGTAGTTTCTTTAGTCATAAGTGTTCTCTAATTATTATTGCCGAAATATGAAGTTAACAATAGAAAATAAAAAATAAAAGCACGAACCAAAGCAAGAAGGCTTTTCTGTTTTTTAAAATAAATATGGAATGGGATATTAATGTGATGGACTTTTCAGTTATTTGTTTATTTTTTTGTGTGTGTGTTCGATTAGTGGAACAAACAAACGGAGGATGACTTTAAAATTGAAGTTGCCAGGCTGGCTACAGTTTACTGTGATGCTGAGGGAACGCGATGTCAATTAATTCCAGCAAGGTAAACAACAACAGAAACAAAAGCAAAAATAGCTGAAAGAAATACGTAAACACCAAACACTAGAATGGCCTCAAAAGTACTTAATACAAACATGTATCACCAATAGAGACATAACTCCGGGTCTTTTATTATAGGCAAATAGGCTTCTGTCTTCTCGATCTTCCCAGGGGTGGGGTGGGAAGGGGGTGCTTTGATTGGCATTTGATGCGTAATTGCTCTTCTCTTCTTACCGACGGCTTGGTCTATGCCGTATTTTTTTTACTTTCTAAACGTGCACGATATTGGCCCTACACCACTATGCTGGTGCCCTACACCAGCATGTCTTTGAACTTTAGAAGTGTGTTTATTTTTTCAAATGTTTAATTTTTCTCATGCTTTTATGAAATTTCGCTAATATTTACTTGACTTTGTAAACATGCACGATAGTGGCCCTACACCACTTATATATCAAACAACGTAGCTCCTAGCTTCCTAGTCAGCAAAGGAATCAAATTGTGTACAATTTTTGCTGGACGCACACACTTGGGACTTCTGCCCGGCAAAATTAAGATAAAGATATACGAACGAAAATTTCGCTCGCATAGCTTGATTTCGCGGTGGTGTTTTTTTTTTTTCTACACTACAAACGTTCCAATTCTATTGACATCAGCGGTTGAAGTCTCACTGAAATAGCCGGCGTTCGATCTCAACATACTGAAATATAAAAATTTACTGTTGCGTTTGTTCAGCCTTTTAACTTTTAAATAAAACGGCATACTGACTTTAAAAAAAAATGAGAAAAAAAAGAATAGTTATGGCTTCCATTTGGATTTGAACCAACGACCAAGGCATACACAATTTCAGTAGAAGTGTTCTCTACCAACTGAGCTATGGTAACTTCGTATGGTACAGAATATTTTGCTTTGTATTTTTTAACTGATATTGTATTTGGACGCGCTTCAAAAAAACTTGTTTAATTACTCGATTATGAGTAAGCAAAACACTAAAAATCGCTTTGTTTTAGTTTGTCGTACAGAGATAATTTCTAACAAATTTCTGCACTGCATGTCGCAATAATATTCAAGCGTAGCAAATGGTTTAAATTTATGCAATTACAGAGCAATGTATGGGCACGTTGCACAGAATTGCTAGTTTCTCGACTCTTGAACGATTCACACCAAAAACAAAAATGTAGGGTTATTAAGAGTCATACAAAGATACTTCATGCCAAATTTTAGAATGAAAGGTGTAATATTCGAGCGATAATTATTTAATCACAGAGATGATTTACATAATTGCAGAGCAATGTATAGGTATATCACAGAATTGCAAATTTCTCAACTCTTGAAAGATTTTTATCAAAAATCAAAACGTAGAGTTATTAAGAGTCAAACAGTGATACTTCATGCCAAATGTTAGACTGAAAGGTGTAATAATCAAGCCATAGAATTATTTAATGGTACTTATTTAACTATAAATTACAGAGCAATGTATGGGCACATTGAACAGAATTGCTAATTTCTCGGCTCTCGAAAGATTTTCATCAAAAACAAAAGTGTAGGGTTATAAAGAGTCACACAGAGATGCTTCATGCCAAATTATAGACTGAAAGGTGTAATATTCGAGCCGTACAATTATTTAATCGTACTTAATTATTTAATTATTTAATTTTATTTATTTTATATCTTGTTTGTGTAATTATTTATTTATTTATCTAGGGGCAACCGCACAAACAAGATAGTGACAATCATTTTTGTGATTTTTGTGGACGGCTATAACATTTAACATTATTTCACTGTTATTGACTCTCCGAGATCATCCGTTTACATGTAGTTAGAAAATACCATGAACGCCACATCGATCCATGAAAGAGGAAAAGTAGAGCGGTACTACTTATTCGGGGAGTGTCACGGAGACAATACGGAGCGGGATAGCCTCTTTGAGACGTGTGCCCGTGTAAATGTCCAATTTTGAAAGAAACATCTTCAAACTGATAATGGATACGGAGTGTCCGAAACATGTCTTTGAAATTTAGAAGTGTGTTTATTTTTTCAAATGTTTAATTTCGCTCATACTTCGCTAATTTCGCTAATATTTATTTGAAAGGTGCGATAGTCTTTAACTTTCTAAACATGCACGATAGTTGCCCTACACCACATATATCAAACAACGTAGCTCCTAGCTTCCTAGTCAGCAAAGGAATCAAATTGTGTACAATTTTTGTTGGACGCACACACTTGGGACTTTTGCCCAGCAAAATTAAGATAAAGATATACGAACGAAAATTTCGCTCGCATAGCTTGATTTCTCCGTGGTGTTTTTTTTTTCTACACTACAAGCGTTCCAATTCTATTGACATCAGCGGTTGAAGTCTCACTGAAATAGCCGGCGTTCGATCTCAACATACTGAAATATAAAAATTTACTGTTGCGTTTGTTCAGCCTTTAAACTTTTAAATAAAACGGCATACTGACTTTAAAAAAAAGAGAAAAAAGAAAAATAATGGCTTCCATTTGGATTTGAACCAACGACCAAGGCATACACAACTTCTGTAGAAGTGTTTTCTACCAACTGAGCTATCGTAACTTTGTATGGTACAGAATATTTTGCTTTGTATATTTTAACTGATATTATATTTGGACGCGCTTTAAAAAAACTTGTTTAATTACTCGGTTATAAGTAAGCAAAACACTAAAAAATCGCTCTGTTTTAGTTTGTCGTACAGAGATAATTTTCACCAAATTTCTCCACTGCATGTTGCAATAATATTCAAGCGTAGCGAATGATTTAAATGTATGCAATTACAGAGCAATGTATGAGCACGTTGCACAGAATTGCTTATTTCTCGAATCTTGAAAGATCCACACCAAAAACAAAAATGTAGGGTTATTAAGAGTCATACAAAGATACTTCATGCCAAATTTTAGAATGAAAGGTGTAATATTCGAGCGAGAAATGAATTATTTAATCACAGAGATGATTTACATAATTACAGAGCAATGTATAGGTACATCACAGAATCGCAAATTTCTCAACTCTTGAAAGATTTTTATCAAAAATCAAAACGTAGGATTATTAAGAGTCAAACAGAGATACTTCGTGCCAAATTTTAGACTGAAAGGTGTAATATTCAAGCCGTAGAATTATTTAATGGTACTTATTTCATTAATCATTACAGAGCAATGTATGGGCACGTTGAACAGAATTGCTAATTTCTCGGCTCTCGAAAGATTTTCATCAAAAACAAAAATGTAGGGTTATAAAGAGTCACACAGAGATGCTTCATGCCAAATTTTAGACTGAAAGCTGTAATATTCGAGCCGTAGAATTATTTAATCGTACTTAATTATTTAATTATTTAATTTTATTTATTTTATATTTTGTTTGTGTAATTATTTATTTATCCATTGTTTTTCGTACCTTTTACAGTTCCCGTGGAAAGCGATCTTCTAACAGTCTGGCATTTTCAAAGGATAGAGTTCACATCCTCCCGGGTTATCCAAAGCAGCTCTCAGAAGATCCTCCCATAGCGCAGTTGGCATTTTACTTACAATTTCCCCAAGCGATCTCGGATGATATTGTTCTTAAAGATGTTCTTCTTGCCATCATGAAGAGCAATGTGTCGAGTATTGCAGGGTCGATAAATGGCACCATCTTGAGTGTTAGGCCTTTGTTCCCCAAAACCCAAACTACAGAAGAAAGTGAGGAGGAATCCAAACCAACGACTGCCATTATTATTGGTGTTTGTGTGGGTGTTTTGCTGCTGGTCATCATCATCGTTGCCGTTGTGTTGGCTTGCAAGAGAAGTAACAGGTGAGAAAAACAGAAAGCAAACGAGTTTCAGCCAGTTAGTTAAATCAAATGAAATTAAACCGTTATTAAACAATTATCTTTTAGTGCTCCCATGTTAAGCATTCGCGCATCAAATTCTCGCAAATCAATAGACTATTTTCGCTTTGTCGGTTTTGGACGGGAACTAGCTTGCAGTGGAGGCCAATGAGGGGAAATATAATTAAAAAGAGCACCATGTCATTTGCATTTGAAATGATTACTTTCATTAGCCTCCGTTACAAGCTACTTTCAGTGCAATTACGAGAATTCGAAGGGATCTATTCTCATATTCATTGTAAGCAGGACATCCTATTAGCGGTCACTGTTTATACTTTGCTTTTACTTTATGGTATTTATCAAAGCGTTTCGTTCAAAGCCCGTTGCTCTATTAATTGACGAATTCAATTTTACTACCAAAGCATGGAGCACAGGAAAAACCCAGAATACTCTCAGCTGGAAAGCTAATGGCTAAACCAAAAAAAACTAACCACTTATATCTGAAACTAATTAACTATTTCAAAATAAACAAACTGCAATAACTAAACATGGCGTTGTTCACTCGTAAAAAAATTCATCCAGGGCAAGTAAATCTAAATCTTGCAAACGTGCCTTACTAGATACGGAGGAGCGTATTCAAGATTATAGACAGATTATTAATGTTTTTTTCTCTTCAACATTCACTGACGAAGTTCAAAGAAGTCGGCCGACCTGAATAGTTACAACAACACTGCTTACGTTGGCAATGCTGATTACCACATCACATCTGCAGGACAAGTCACTGAAATGAAGAATATCGAATATTACACTTTGTGAATTGAAGTAGGCATATATACCTTGCAATTAGCACTGGAAATCTCACGACCTCGATAACAATTCTTGATTACGAGTGATTTGATAAATTTAAGCGCTTTAAATTGAAGTGAAGAATCGGTTTGAATGCTGAAATTTGGGCTCATATTCCTCGGTGTAAGAAACTGTGAAACTCAGCAGTGACGTAAACAAAGAACGAACAATACAAGAAAGAACCTGAAAACACTGTAGAGCACAAAGAAACATTTCACAGGTTCTTACACCGAGATAAAGGAATTTGGAAATATCAAGAGTTTTGAGAAATTGTGGGTTTCCGCTGCACAAGTATATATTATCTTTGTTTTGAGTAGAGTTCAATTTAGATAAGACCATGTCATACAAACCGACCAATTTTTGGCTTACAACCACGTAACAACGAGGCCATGTTTACTGGCAAAACAATTAAAAATTTTTTCGCGGATTTGCATGATGAAAGAGTTAAGCTCCCAGCAAAAGGAAACGTTTTGTTCTTGCACACCAGCATGGCCGTCGTGACGTCAGCTGCATCACAGCATATGCAGTCTTGCAACATGCAACGCAACTAACGTTGGATCGTCAGTTGCCAAAAAATGATTGCTCGTGCGGTACCTCATTATTAAAACCTGCATTGCAACAGAATATTTCATGGAAATTTTAAGAAGAGAATTATTATCCTTGACTTCTCGCAAGTTGGCAACTGTTGTGGCAAGACAAGGTACTGTGTGTGACATGTCAAGCACAACTTGCAACGTAATTTCTAGCAGGCTCGTTGCAAACCAAAATTGCCAACGCGTGACACGCCCTCTGCAACTTGCAATGTTTTTCAGATGTCATCGCCGCGTTGCAAGTTGCAAGAAAACTGCCTCGTGAACATGGTCTTAACTTTTTAGGTTATTTTCATATTTTATATAAAAAGCCTCGGTGTAGATAATACCAGAAAAGGGGTGGGGTGGTGGTTACTTGACACGTTGGGATAAGGAGGTGCTGCTTGGTTGTTTAAGTTTAAGACCAGTGCTGTCCCAAAGATGCTCGAAATTTCTTCAAAAGTCGCTCAAAAATTGCTCGAAAATCCAAAAAAGTGCTCGAAAGTTTCTCCATAAAATCCAAATCGTTGCTTTTTTATAAGAAAATTCTCCAAATATATTATTTTAATTTTCCTTTGAAGGGAACATTTCTAAGCAGTTCACGATATTTAGCTGCAACAAAAATATCTAAATATCATTTTAAGGCCAAAATTTATTGAATCTTTTGAACCTTCTTGGAAATCTTCGGCAAATTCGTTAATCTTGGGAAAAGTTCGAAAAATGAAGAACACTCGGCAATCTTAGGAAATCTTGGAAGAAAGTTGCTCGAAAGATCAAAAGTTGCCCAAAAGCTGCCGAGCAACTCTGAAACAGCCCAATTTGACAGTTGCAAGTACAAATGTCCCCACTGACATGGTAATCTTGCTTGGTGTTGATGCCAACATAAGTATTCAAATCAGCACCAATTTGAAGACAAGTTCATACTCTATCAAGCGGCACGCCCCTTCCCCCCCCTCCCCCCCCCCCCCTCCCCACGTCCAACACCAACACCACCGGGGGATGGTGCCTCGGTTATTAGCTGGAACAGTAATATTTTGTATTAAAAACAAAGCAATGTAACTAACTAGTACGCTAAATGGAGTAAAATATAACTTAAGGTGAGCTAAGAGTTACTGGTCATAGCTTGGTGGGAAGCAGTTTATTATTGAATCCCATAACATGCATTTTCTCTAATGTCTGCAACAGCCTGGTAATTGGCAATTTGTCATCCAAGTCGAGATAAGTTTGTGGCTGTTGGAAACTTTGAGTTTAATTTTATGACATATGGCAAAAAACTAACTAACTTGTAACATAAATCTATTATTAAAACACTGTCATATTTACCCGCATTTACTCCACAATTAACTAACTCAGCTATTCAAAAATATTGCTTGGAAGGTGCGAATTTTTTAGCTTGCATGATTTGTTTTAGACTAAGGGTAAGCATAATTTAGTTTTTTTTTTATACTTATTTGCTTTGATAAAAAATAAACCACAAAACAAAGGCTTAGAGTCAATATTAATTTTGTTTAACTTTCTCAGGGGTTGTTCCAGGTGTTTTCTAAGGAGATGTATGTAGGGTTTTTTTACGTAAAAGAGATGACTGTTAGTATACATTCTAACTTTATTGTTGCTAAATTTCTCAATGACTTCTACACCTTATCTAGTGTCATTGTCCTTTTTTTTATATTTTTATGTGTCTATTTTTCATGTGGATCAAGGGATCATCCCTTCTTCATCCGAGCATCTTAAGACAGCACCAGTCTTATTCTCCGTCTTGGCATTTTGTTCTGAACATTGGCTTCTTACTGAACAGGGCTAAATGTTGCTTTATTATGACTTTTTGACTTGAAAACATATTTCGATAAGAACTGCGTTGACTCGTTTCGAAGCGTTTTTTTTTTTTTTCATTCCGCTCATAAACCCCCCGGATATAAGCCCATCCGTTAACCCTATTCAGACCGGGCTTTTTTGGACCTTCTCAGACCCGGGGAGGAAGGTGCCCCCCCAATGTAACGTCCAGAATATTTAAGCAATCACAATGAAACTTATAGGATGTATTGTATGTCCGAAACTCTTCTTTTAGAATACGTCACGTGGGATAGTGAGGTAAGCTTGCCCCGCCATCTTGGATTTCAGAATTTTTCCAAAATGCCAGAAAACCGCCCAAACATCACTGCAAAGTACTCAAAATAAATAAAAATGTGCTTTAAACTCTTAAAAAAATTTAAAATAATTCCATTTAAGTTGATTTTTATTAACAGAAACACGCAAAATTACAAATTTGGGAAAACAAGCCTGTCAAAATGCCGTTGCCATTGTGACGTTAAGTTCCTGACGCATTATCCAACCCTTGCCAGATAAATTTTAGGAAAACTCAGAAAGTTTGGCAGCGTTTGGTTAAATCTTAAAAAAGTTAAAAGCCCCCCCCCACATCGAGATGAAAAGAATTAATAAGCCACTCAAAACCTCTTACGAAGTTGTATAAGCCCAGAGCTTATAACCGCAATTTTACGATAGGGGTTCGACACTTAAAAGACCAGCAATAGAACACAGTATTCGACCAGAGATTGTGCAGCTAGAAGCGCCTTGCCATCTTTCTGGTCAGTAGTATTTTCCCAACTGCACGGGCACATCACCGTAGCAAAACAATAAACCTTTACTTTGAAACTGCATTAACGAACGTAATGAAGAAATGCAGAGGTTGCCCCGCCATTAATTTGGTTTTAGTCTCATTTAGTTTCATAAACAAAGGCCCAAACTTATTGGACTCAAATTAGGCCAGACTGTAATTCGAAGACTTTTCTCTCGAGGGGCGAAAGCTCTCGTGAAAGCGTGTAAATAAAAGCCCTCTAAGAGGACATGTGGTTACGTCTGTAGTAAACAAGAACGGCAATGATGAGAGGGGAGTTGTATCTTTAGGTTTATTGGAGAGTACCTTATTGGTACTTAATTTCGCAGGTACGCAATTTTGACGAAACTGTTATTTTCGCGATTTGGACCAAAAAATATGTTTCAAAGATTGAAAATATGTCAAAAACAGCCCTTTGTAGTTGTATGGAAAAAGCATTATGTACTTAAAATTGATAAATTTTTGAATCAAGTCAGTTGGTGGCTTAGTGGCTAGCATTTTGGCACGTGATGCGTGTGATTCTGGGTTCGACTCCACAGCCCCCGTTTTTGGAACATTTTTCTATTATAAGTGCCTAGTGCAAAACTCCATTTTAAGTTCGTAGTTTGGGTTATATTTCATGCAGTGTATCTTGTGAATTTCTTCCTTGACAAACGTCCTACGAACGAAGACTTTAAGAGCTCAATGTCCACTTTTTTCTGCCGTTGAGTATTCTTCAAATTCATTTCCTTCGATTCTAGACTTCAAAAGATGTATTTTAATCGTTAACGGAGAAACACATTGCTTTGAAAGGGCCTATCAACAGACTCCACGAGCCTGCAATGTCCCTTATATTTTCAGTACGTTTCGGTCAGCGGTTACACAAATAAAAAATGTCACTGACTAATTAACCAACTAACCAACTTACAGACCCGTCGGCATAATGGTACTGGCTTTTCTAAAAGAGCAAGTAACCACAAAAATTCCTTAGGGCGGTTTCAGAAGCGCCATAAATTTTCAAAAAAGTAAGAAGCATACGTGAAAAGTAAGGTAAGGGTGTGTGGTGCCACTTTAAGACTATATTTTGAAGCATTTATTCACTCGGTTCTTTACGTCAAACAAGAAAGCATCTTACTGCATTATAACCCTATCAGACCGGGGGGAGGTGCCGGCGCTGACTTTGAACGCTTATAACTTTTTCAAGATTCAGTCAAACGCTGCCAAACTTTTTGAGTTGATCTAAAATTTATCTGGAAAAAAATTGGTAGGATAGGCTGTTGGGTCAGGAACTTGACGTCACCATGGCAAAGGCATTTTGACAGGCATGTTTCCACAAATTTGTAATTTTCGTGTTTCTATTAATAAAAAATAACTTAAATATAATCAATTTAACTTTTTACGGTTTTTAAGCACAGTTTTATTGCTTTTGGGCGAGTTTCTGAAGTTTTGGAAAAATTTTGAAATCCAAGATAGCGGCTGTTTTGACATCATGATGTAATTGTCACGCGATGTTACGTCATCAGCCCACGAGACGTACACCAAAAGATGATTTTCGGACATACTATATATCCTTTAAGTTTCATTGTGATTGCTTAAATATTCTGAAAGTTACGGATAGGGGCCAGGGGCGGAATCCATCACTCCCCGGTTGAAAAGATCCAAAAAAGACGGTCTTTAGGAACTTTAGTTGAATTTTCGTCACCCTTTGTCCCACAAGAATAACTCGGCTTGAGCGCGACTCCAACAGCGCGCGGTTTAGTTCAGTCGGTCGGAGGTGAATTTGGCAGCAGCATTCTAACGGTATGTTTTTAGCACGATCTGTTTAGGTTACAAGTTAGAGGGAAATGAAGGCATTTATTGCCTTGTGCGTTTCGCTTTTCCTTGTCGAAGGTAGGTTTTCCTACTAAGTTTGTTCACTGAGTCAATCTTGCATGGCTTTAGTGTTTGGTTATATTATGCATTCTCGTCGTGTTGGAAGCAATAGATGAAGTCTTGGCTTCATGTTAAACTAAGTGAAGTTACGTTTACATACAATGTTAGCTCTAGAAAGTCTCGTTTTTATTGATCCATCCTTATTTCCGTGATCTGTATAGAAATACGCACAAATTACAACCCTGAATAACGTCTGAGAGCGTTTTAAAATTTGTGACGGGGATAATTTTTTTTACTATTCGACGCCTTTTTTTTATATATGGCAGTAATTAATTAGGTCCTAATAATAATTATTAGTAATTTCTTTAAAATAGATTTTGTGATAAAAAATTAGTCGTACAAAGTCTCGACATTTCGACCTCTCCGATGCAGTTTTCAAGTGCGAATATAGATAACAAATGAACATTAATACATTCGAAACTAACAGTATAAAATATAGTTAACACAGATAAGAATTTAACGAACGCCAGCCAAGTCATGGGGCAGGTCTGTTCCCTTAATATTCTGAAACATTCAATTTTTTTCCATATGTTTCGTGATGTTTACCGCTAAAATGAATCTGTTTTTTAAACGATTGTCCGATTATTCGATTTCGTCAAATGGGAACATGTCCAAAAACCTACACAAACAACGATAGTTTATATGTTGTCAAAAACAACCGAAAAGGTCGCACAAACTTTTTACTAACGAATCGAATAGCCGAATAAAACTAATATCTAATTCACAAAGTTAAATAATATTGAAAGCAAAGAAGAGTCAAGAAGCAGAAGAAACTACGCTGTATAGTTAGAAAAAAGAAACAGAAAGATATTACGTAACCTAAAAATGTTCTTAAGCATAACACAATGAAAGTTTAACTAATGAGTACAATAGACATTTTTCAGCAGGTTTATTCATCTTTTTTTGATGATGAGGTTTCTAAGTGCACTATGTGTTTGTTGATAGAACTTTTTTTGTATCAGTCTCCGCTTGCAACGATAGTGAAAACATAACCCTGTAAACTATAGAAAGAACTTAATGTTTTTTTTTCATGGACTATTAGACATGAAAACAGCTGAGCTTGAATGTATTTCTTACTAAGTGTCGTGCAGTTAACTAAATACCTGACCAACAGGCAATGCTCACGATTAAGGGAACGCTTACGAAAAAGCTAAAACAAATGCAAACCGATGCAGGTCAAAGTATTGCTCTCAGTCAATATGTGATAACCGAATAGGGGATTAAACTTTTAAAGGTTTTTTTTTTCTTGTAACGAGACCTTTTACATGGTTTTAGTATGTTCAATAGGTCGAGATCTTGAAGCATTAACTGACTTGGTTCACTCTGGCAAACTAAAAAAAAATTCCCCGCTTTCTTATGAATATTTTCCACGCTTTATTTTATAAGAATCACAACATTATGTTCGACTCCAACGGCGTTCTGTTTGATTGCAGCTGTTTGAGTTGACGGCATCGAGCGTTGTTTTTTAATACGATCTTTACCATTAGGCATTAGGGTTAAAAGTGATATGAAAGCCTTTCTTTTCTTGTGCGTCTCGCTTTACCTTGTCGAAGGTATGTTATACTTTTAGCTTTTTTTAATCAATCCAATTGTGCATGGCTACGTTAAGTGTTTCGTTTTGCAATTTTGACTTGGTCGAAACATTGAATCAATTTTTTATTTTAAGTTGACTGTGTAAGAATAAGACAGGATGCCAACTTTGGAAAGTCTGTTTTCATGAATCCATTTGGTTAATTTCGTAAAAAACTTATATATGTATGCTGAACAACAATAACAAATAAGTTTGGACAAGAACTGTTACATTACGTAGGAGTTAATGAAGCGTCTAAAATGTTGAAAACGATTAAAACAGTTCTTCAAAAACAGCGCATTTTTGCCTAATACTTATATGGTACTAATTTAGGTTACAGAGTGTTGTTACCGGAGTTGCTTCCAGTTCATAATTTGCGGTCATTACACGAGGTTTATGCGTGATAGATTCTGAGAGATTCAATTTTCACATTGTTTTTATACTTCGTGATCCGTTGGCTTTTTCATAAACATTGCTTTAATTCGTGGAAATTTAAAAGTCTATTTATTTTTCTTGATGATGAGACTTGTAAGTGTACTGCGCATTTGTTGAGGGTACTGTTTTTGTGAATGAGTCTCTGCATACAACGATATTGAAAACATAACCCTGTCGTTCTATTAAAATGAACTTGATGTTTTTTCATGGACTATTACACATGACACCAGCTGAGCTTTAATGCTTCTTTAACTAAGTGTCGTGCAGTTTACTAAACAGTTTACTTGGAATGTTTGCATGATTTTACGTTTAGAGACAGTAAATGTGACGGCACCAAGGCTTGTATTTGTAACACGATTTTACTCGTTAGAGTTACGAGAGAGATGAAGTCCTTTCTCGTCCTGTGCGTCTCGCTTTACCTTGTAAAAGGTATGTTACACTTTATCTTTGTTCAATCAATCCAATTTTGCATGACTTAAGTGAGGGTTTCGTTGGCGAGCGTCTGTAAGATTTCGATTTGATGCCAGCTTTGGAAAGTAAAACCATGCATGTGATACCAGCTTTTAAAAGGTTCTAATTCAACTTGAGTTGGCCAATGTGCAAATTGAATCTTTTAGGGCCATTTAGAATTTGTAAGTTACAAATTCTAAATGGCCCTAAAAGATTCAATTTGCACCGGCATTGTTTATCGTCTTCATAAAACGTTCACTCTTTCATAAACACTGCATAAGAAATAAGAAATAAGTATGTTTATAGTGGTCATGCACTTAGCTTCATATCTCAACGAGATAGCTAGTTTACAGGCATGCCACTGAAACAGAGGAAACAAACAATTTTAAATAAACATAAACATGATTCCGTGGCAAGTTTGCTCATTTTAACGTGAGGAAATGTTCCTCGCAGTGAATTGCAAAAGAAATTGCAGAGAAAGAAACCATAAAAAATTTTGGCTTCAACGGGATCGAACCCGTGGCCCCCGCGATACCGGTGCGATGCTCACCAACTGAGCTATTGAAGCCACACATTGGGAGCGCGGTCAATATTGTGTTCGTGTTGTAGTTAAAGCGTACGACGTATATTACAAAGATAGTGCAAACATTACTTCGGTGGTAAGAACTTGCTTAATATTTCATTCATGCTGAGCTTAACAAAGAGTCGTGCAGTTTACCAAATTTTTAATTTGACATTTTTGTGCACGCTTATGCCCTCAGGGGACCGTACATCGATAATTAATGTCCAAGGAAAATAATGGTCTGTGCAAATAGCAAATGCTTCAATCAAGGACAGGACTTTCGAGACTGTTCAGTTCTCACTCAAATACAGCCACAATAATACAGATAACTCTTTTTTTCTTTCTTTCTCTAAATGAATTGTGATTTGATCGTTGGTATACCGTCTCTTTTTCTCTTTGCCAAAATGCAAAAGCACTCGAGAAAGCCTTAAACAGCGTTTTAAAGCATTTGGGAAGGAACAGTCGTTGGGTGCCTTTGATGAGCCACAGTTTTACTCACTTTCGCAAACACGTAGAACAGAGTTGAAAATATATTATACCTTTAATTACACGAAACCCCCGCAAACTCCAACCAATTCTATTTTGGCTCCGGTGGACTGAAAAACTGGAACCTCAAACTCGAAAAACCAATTGCAACTGAAGCAATTGGCATCTTCGGACAACTTGTATTTTCTATTTTTAAGTTATGTTTCAAATACGTTTAATATACAGTGGAACCCCGATATAACGATCTTCGATATAACGATATTCCCGATATAACGATGAATATGTTATGTCCCGGCAATAGTAAAATGTATGGGACGGAACAACGATATAACGATTCCTCGATATAACGATATAATTTTACTGCCCCCTTGGCATATCGTTATATCGGGGTTCCACTGTACATGGCTCTATTCTCCCAAAGAAGAGTTAGGATTAAAAAAAAAATAGGTACAACATGGAAGCTGTTTATTGTTACATTGTATATCTGTCACGCTTTACTTCATAAGAATCACAACCTTATGTGTGACTCCAGCGGCGTTCGGTTTGCAATTTGCTAGAAGCTTTTTGTGTTGACCGGTGTTTAATTTGACTGGACCGAGGGTTTCGTCGGTTGTGTTTTTAACAGGATTGTATCTGTTCAGGATCGAGGTTTGTTCCCTTAAAATTCTAAATCATTCAATTTGTTTCTATATTTTCTTGATTTTTACCAATAAAATGCATTTGTTTTGTTTTTACGATTGTCCGATTGTTCGAAACACTTGATTGGTTCGTCAATAAAAACACGTCCAACAATCTATACAAACAACCACTATCCATATGTCCTCAAAACAACCGAAAAGGTCGTACGAACTTGTTACTAACGAATCGAATAGCCGAATAAAATTGATATCAAATACACAAACTTTCAAGTAAATAATATTGAAAGCAAAGAGATGTCAAGAAACAGAAAAAAATACTACGCTGTACAGGTAAACAAAATATACAAAAATATATTACGTAACGTAAAAATGCTCTCAAGCATGACACAATGAAAGTTTAACTAGTGAGTTCAATACCAGGCTCATTCATTTTATTTTTCGATAATGAGACCTTTAAGTGCACTATGTGTTTGTTGATAGATCTCTGTTTTGTATCAGTCTCCGCTTGCAACGATAGTGAAAACATAACCATGTATACGATACAGAAAACTTAATGTTTTTTTACACATGACACCAGCTGAACCGAAGTACTGATTCCTTACTAAGTGTCGTGCTGTTAACTAAATACCTGACCAACAGGCAATGCTCACGATTAAGGGAACGCTTACATAAAAGCTAAAACAAATGCAAACCGTTATATAGGTCAAAGTATTGCTCTCAGTCAATATGTGATAACCGAATAGGGGATTAAACTTTTAAAGGTTTTCTTGTAACGAAACCTTTTACAGGGTTTTAGTATGTTCAATAGGTCGAGATCTTGAAGCATTAACTGACTTGATTCACTCTGGCAAACTAGAAAACATTTTTCACCTTCTTATGAATTACAGCATTATGTGCGACTCCAACGGCGTTCTGTTTGATTGAAGTTGTTTGAGTTAACGGCACCGTGCGTCGAATTTTAACACAATCATTCCCATAAGGGTTAAAAGAGATATGAAGGCCTTTCTTGTCTTGTGCTTCTCGCTTTACCTTGTCGAAGGTATGTTATACTTTTAGCTTTGTTTAATCAATCCAATTGTACATGGCTTCGTTAAGTGTTTCGTTTTGCAATCTTGACGTGGTCGGAACATTGAATTAACTCTTTATTTCAAGTTCGGAATAAGTAAGAATAAGACAGGATGCCAACTTTGGAAAGCCTGTTTTCATGTATCCAGTTGGTTCATTTCGTAAAAAACTTATATATGTATGCTGAACAACAATAACAAATAAGTTTGGACAACAACTGCTATATTACGTAGGAGTTAATGAAGCGTCTAAAATGTTGAAAACGATCAAAAGTGTTTTTCAAAAACAGCGCATTTTTGCCAAATACCTAAGCGTTCAAGATTCTATATGGTACTAATTTAGCTCACAGAATGTAGTTACCGGAGTTGCTTCCAGTTCATAATTTGCGGTCATTACACGGGGTTTACGCATGATAGATTTGGGAGAGATTTAATTTTTACATTGTTTTTATACTTCGTGATCCGTTGGCTTTTTCATAAACATTACTTTAATTCGTGGAAATTTGAAAGTCTATTTATTTTTCTTGATGAAGATACTTTTAAGTGTACTGCGTATTTAATTTGTTGAGGGTACTGTTTTTGTGAATGAGTCTGCCGTTCTATTAAAAATAACTGAATGTATTACTTATGTCGTGCAGTTAACGGAACATTTCATTTAAAATATTTGCATGCTTTTGCGGTCAGTGGGCTGCAAATGGCAAAAGTCCAAATAAAAAGATAGTGTTTTCAAATGTAGCATAATGAATAAATTATTTCAATCAAGGGCAGACTGTTTCGAGTCTGCTTATACAACCTATAGAAAATAGTAACCCTTTTACATACCAGCAGAAAAAATACCGTACCTACTTTCTAAACCTTTCACTTGAGTAGCCCCTTAAAATACTTGGATAAATCGACTGTTCGCTTGGTCTGTTCGAATATTTCAAGTTGAAATGCCCCTTTAAATACTTAAGAGGCTGTATCTGTAATAGTGGTCTGCCCGTTCTGGCTTGTTAAATAGATTTCGCTCTTTTCTAGTGTGTTGCAAGACTTTCATGTACTTATACTAAAAACACAATTCACTTGACCGGATCATTAATTTTTTTCGAGTTTTTAAGGATTTTCGGTTCACCCGAACGAGCACTTGTAACGACCACTGTCAAGGCTTAAATTTACCACAACTTTGAAAACTAATTAAAAAAGAACAAACAACTTCTGTACCAAACAAACACTACAGCCTTTTCAATTATGTCTTTTTAATTTATCACACCAACTTTCACGAACATTGAGCTCGAATCAAGCTAGCAGCAAAACATTAACGACACCCCTATCACACACCTTGATGAAACACTTGAAAACGGCTCAGATTCAAACTTTATTTTTGAAAAAGTGAGGCGGTCTACTTCAATCAAACCAACGCAGCCGAAAAGTAGATGTAATAGAAAATGTTCCTATCGAAAAAAACCTTTTGGTATCGTCTTAATGAAATATTTACAGCTGTGTAAACTTGCCCAATTTCGAAGATCTTCATGTTTGCAGCCATTTTGAGGGACTCGTCAGGACGAGGAGTTTCATCAAATGGCCTCGCAGACATACCTAACACCATCAGAAATAAACAAAGATTACATATAAATGCAGTGCAGTTCAACTGAAAGAGAATAAATCGTGTTTAAAAATGGAAGCTCGACTTACATTTCAACGATTTCTACGGGCGTAAGGTCATTCTTGTTCGAATTTCGCTTGATGATTCCACAACAAATAACAATATTTGACACGCAGACTTTGACTGAATGTAGCGTTTGAATCAGTTAAAGGTAGTAACCTCGTGCTTTCCCTTCTTTACCGGCGTACAGCGAAGTTGTTTTCACGACAAAACAGCAAGCATCAGGTAAAGAAGACCAAACTGACATGTTTATCGATTGGTCGGTTATATACTTCATGTATGGAGTACCGTTGTGTACCGTATGTGTACCGTATAGTGCCTCATACATGAAGTAGTGACCGACAGGCCGTTTCTTCAGCTGTTTCTTCGACGTTCGACGTTTTGCGATGGAAAATCTTTGCTGTACGCCAGTAAGGAAGGAAAAGCACAAAGTTAATGCCTTGAGCTGATTCATAGATTACATTAAGTCGAAGTTTGTATGTCAAATATTGTTATTTCTAGTGGAATTATCGAGCGAAATTCCAATAGTAACAACCGTACGTCCGTAGACGTCCGTAACAGTCAAAATGTAAGGTACAGAAGTTGTTTGTTCTTTTTTAATTAATTTTCAAAGTTGTGGTAAATTTAAGCCTTGACAGTGGTCGTTACAAGTGCTCTTCGGGTGAACCGAAAATCCTTAAAAACTCGAAAAAAATTAATGATCCGGTCAAGTTAATTGTGTTTTTAGTATAAGTACATGAAAGCCTTGCAACACACTAGAAAAGAGCGAAATCTATTTAACAAGCCAGATCGGGCAGACCACTATTACAGATACAGCCTCTTAAAGGGTAGTTTTCAATACCTATTTTTTTAACTTCAACCATGGAATATCTAACGTTTTTTATGTTTCCAGCCTGAAAAAGAAACTATTTTCGAGTTGAGCTCCCCCCGTATAGTCCACAACAACAATAACAACAAAACTGTATTTAGGCAATCAAATAATTTACAATATTTTACACCTCCCGCCATTAGCCTAGCTATTCGAGGCAGGAGGTGGAGAAGAAAATTAAAAAGATAAAATAAAAAAAATAAAAAAATAATAAATTTACAAAAAGGTAATAACCTATCTACATTAGAAAAGGAATTAAAGCTACATTAAAGCAACTTTAAGCTAAAGATTTTAGGAAGTCAGTAATTTTATTGATTTCAACATAGTCATCCTCAGCTGAAAGTAAATTGAGCATTGAGTCACGAATTGTTTTTCGGTAAACTGTCTTAGGTTTGTCTCGTAAGGCCGGTGCAATGTTATTCCAGACTAAAATTCCGAAACGAGAAAAGGAACGCTTTTGAATTTCCAACTTTGTATCTTTTTGAAAGAAGTTACCTTTTGCTGCAGATCTTGTGTTGTATCGGTAAACTTCGTTTGATTTTAAGAAAAGTGCTTGAAGAGGTGATGGTGCAGACCCGTGAGATTTCTCGTGCATAAGGTTAGCAATGGTTTCAAAATAAATCATAGTCACAGGTAGAATCGTTGAATTGATAAAAAGTGGAATGGCATGCTCATTTCTAGGAGTAAAAAATATGAGACGAAGAAATCGTTTTAGGGGAATTAAAAGCTTGTTGAGAAGAAATTTGGAAGCCTTTCCCCATACACATATCCCATAGGTTAGGTAAGGTGAGATCAAGGAGCGATAGATCATCAGGAGTATCTGTGTAGGGACGAAGTGTCGTAGTCTTGCTATAATCCCAACAATTCTACTTATTTTAAGGGCAACATAATTAATGTGATGACCCCATTTTTAGTTGCTATCAATGAGAACACCGAGGAATTTGACATAATTTTTGCGATCTAGAGAAAGACATTGCCCAGTGTTGTCCACTATTGCCCAGTGTTGTCCACTATTGCGAGTACCCTCTCCCCCCACCAAACCCAACCCCCTCCCCTGCCCGCGTCTCTTGTAGGACTTATTCTGTGTACCCAGAAAATTAAGGAGCCTGACAACAGTTTCCAGCACTTTCCAGCTCTTATGCTTTGACGGGTCAGCACTTCATATTATTCATCAGTTGCTGTCACAATAGTGGTTTCATAAAAAATACCAAATTATTGCGTAACAAGTTTTTCTTAATTTCTTGACACCATTGATTACCATACAAAGAAAGAGAAAGCACCTTGCTTTAGTTGTATTTGTGTCTCCCTTTGTTACACATTAGTTGAGTCGATCGGCGGTGAATTTGGCAGCAGCATTCTAACATTGTGTTTTTGGGACGATCTCTCCTGTTTAAGTCGACAGAGAGAAATGAAGGCCTTTATTACCTTGTGCGTCTCACTTTGCCTTGTTAAAGGTAGGTTTTCCTTCTAAGTCAATCCTTCTGAGTCAATCCAATCCTGTATGGTTTAAATGTTTGGTTATGCATTCTCGACGTCTTCGAAGGAACGGTTCTACTCTTGGTTTCATTTCAAAATAAATGAAATTAAGTTTGCATACAATGTTAGCTCTAGATAATCCCGTTTTTATATATCCATCCTTGTTGCTGAACAACGCACAAACAACTCTGAAAAACTATGCAGGAGTTAGTGAAGCGTCTAAAAAGTTGAGAATGTTTTTAAATTCTGTTACGAGCAGAGCATAATTTTTTTAGTTCTATAGTTCTACATTCGAAATAGACTTTGAGATGAAGACTAGTCATACGAAGTCACGACATTTCGACCTCTCCGAGGTCATTTTCAAATGCGAATAAAGATACAAAATTAACATAAATACGTTTTAACTAACAGTTAAAAATAGTTAAAGCAGCATATGTCACGAACGCCAGAATATGCAAATTGGATCTTACTAAAAGCAGTTACCTCCAGCGCTAACACAATTTGAATTTCTACCCTCCATTTTAATCATGGGGCAAGGTCTGGTTTGTTCCGTTAATAATCTAAATGTTTCAATTTTATTCCACATGTTTCGTGATGTTTACCAGAAACATTTGTTTTTGATACACTCGATTAATTCGAAAAATAGAAACACATCCAACAATCTATTTAAACGACGACTGTCAATGTGTTCTCGAAAACTACGAAAAAGGTCTGAAGGAACTTGTTACTATGGAATCGAAGAGGGGAATTCAATTGAAACCTCGCTCAAAATAGTTAATACAGGCAGTCAATTTACATTAATATTGGAAGCAAAGAACAGTCAAGAAACAAAGGAAACTAAACTGTATAGCAAAACAAAAGAAACTAAAAGATATTACATAACTAAAAAATATTCACACGCATAACATGATGAAAATTCTATAGACCTTTTTCCACTCTATTTTTTATTCTTTTTGTGTTGAAAGAAATAGCAGAGCGCGCAAGTGACGTCACGATTTAGACAAGACTCAGACAAACAAACCGAAATGGCGGACGATTTTCCTAAAACACTTTCTATTACAGCTGGCACTCCTAAAACTCTTACATAAAACGAAACATTCGCCTAGATTCCTTTCTATTTCTCTCAGAACACGCTGATGTTTTTTGAGCCTCGTGGCGGTCAAACTCATTTGCATTCTATTTTTAGACCTCGCGCTATTGCTTTCCAAGCCTCGCGCCTGGTTAAAAATCTTTTTGTTCTTTGCACATGCCAACGGCGCCTGAGACTTAACCCTCGGACGTACAAGGGGGAGGGTGGATGCCACCCCCCCCCCCCCCCATGAGGTTTTTTCCAAATTTTGAAAAAACGATTTACTCTACAATGCTGAAACTTTCAGTAGCTGCTCATTCATCCTTTGCGGAAATTTTGATATGTCAACCATGTGTCCGTGGTGTGTGACGTTGCCATGGCAACGTCATAAATACAAGCAGGTCTTGCCAAAAATCGTCATTTTTACCATTTTTCTTAATTTTTTCCAGTTTTTTAAAACAGAAGTGCAAGATGTGTTTATTTTTACATTCTGTAAGCATTCTGGCTTGCTTTTGCATCAATTTCCGTTATTTTCTGACTTTTTAAGAAAATGTTGAAATCCAAGATGGCGGATCCAAGATGGCGGCTCTAATGACGTAATGTGACGTCCTATGACGTCACAGCCAATTAAAATTATGTCATCTTGTAGAGTACGCTAAGGGCTTTCTTCCAAGTTCAAAATAATTTCGCTACGCCTTAATATAACGAAAATTCCGGGGAGGGGTTCCATCCACCCCCCCCCCCCCCTTGTACGATGGTGGGGGTGTGAGTTGGCTTGTACGTCCGAGGGTTAACCTCTCACAGAGTTTCCATTACATTGCGGTGATAGAAATCGTTGATCAGTCTGCCGAAAGGGCCTAATTCGGACTATTTATTTGGTCTTTTTCTTAAATCTTTGGAAGGTTCATTGGAAAACATAAGTAAAAAATTAGTAGAACAGGTAGGTGTTCAGTAAAACGTTTACTTTTTCATGGAAATTTGCCGATTTCGCAGCTTAATTCATTTTCTTTAATGTTTTCCATATAATTAGCTTTGTAATAAACAGTTTGCTTGCTGCTCGTACTGTATTATTTTTTAGTTTCCTGTCGTTCAAGGATATTGAAAACATTTGGTTCAAAAAGCTTAACCATTCTTATTCAACACACAAAACCGGCTGTTCCTAAATGTATTTCTAACATGAAGGGCTCCTCATTTTGTCTTGCCCGTAACTAAACGTGGCGTAGTATAATACTTACCATTTCGTAATGTATGCATCCTGTTGCCGTCAGGGAAACTAAGGCCCCGTCCACACAATAAATCCGAGTAAATTTGAAAACGATGTTTTCGCCTTTGATTTATTTTCCTTTATCTTTTCAGCTTTGGACGTCCCTTGTAACTCTCCATGTCTCTTGGTCTCAACCCAAACGGAAATAGTAGCTTTGGATTACAACAACGCTACAAGTTATCCTATCATCTCGAATTTATCCGTAGCTGTCGCCATAGACATCCATTTCAGCCTGGGCTACATATTTTGGAGTGACGTTGCAGAAAATAACATCAAGCGAGCAAACATCGACGGAACAAATATCACAATACTCCACAGTAATATACTTTATTGTTTTGGACTGGCAGTAGAATGGACGTCATCGCAATTGTACTGGACTGATGAAGGTATTAATACGATATCTAGATCAGATTTAGAGGGGAATAACGCAGATATTGTGGTTTCTTCAAATCTTGATGAGCCCAGTGGAATTGCTCTTGATCCTAACAACGGGTAAGTTTACAATCAGTAACTTTATTTTTCTTTCCACCTTTTTATTACACTGTCACGTGGAAAATGATTTTAAACAGAACTGAGCAGCTGGATGAGGGGAGGGAAGGGAGAAGATACTATGACCTCACAATTTACAAAGCAGTTAATTTTATTTCCGCGTGCTAAATTAGCTATAGCCGGACTCGTTACAGTGTATTGTTGTTTTTGTTTTCGCCAAAATTTTACAAATCACTTGAGCTAAAGTTATGAAGACTCTATAGGTATTTAAGGGCATTAGAAAATTCTATTTTGGGTTGGGGCGGTGGGGGGGGGGGGGGGATGGGGAGCGACGGTGGGGAGATGACTGCACCCCTGTTAAGACAAGTAAACGTTCGATCGCAACATTTTGATCAACTGCGCACGCACAGCATCTAGTGTTTGTTGCTTTCTTCACTGGCAAAAATTGTCTGCGCGGGCGCTGCTAAAATTGTCACATGTGTGATTTCCGGAGATATGATTGGCTCACAGGTCGAGGAACTCCTCGAGAAGGGAGACAAAATGGCTGCCGTTTGGAGGATGTTAACCTTTAGGTTTTCTGACCTTTTATAGAGATAGAGAAATATTTTAGATTCGATTTCAATTGGAACCTATTCTCTAATAAATTGGTCATACTTTGGCCCGACTTTGCATTGTGTTGTGTGTAAATGTGGGTTCAAGCACTGGCCACAATAGAAATATTCCTTCCAGAAAGAAAAACATATTCGTATTCTCTCAATAAACGTCCAGAATTTCGCATTACAACTCGGAAAACTATTCCTCTGTTTCCTCATTTCACTTTCGTCCGCCATTTTGATCAGTGTCACGTAGTCGCCTGTCGACCAATCAGACAATTTTTGCCAGTGAAGTTTCTTTCATTAGCTTTGAGCGCGCGCTCGGAGTCACGTCAGCATTGAATCCAAAGAGCGCACAGAAACTGTGTTCAGCCACCTTAAAGTGCACCTAGCCCTATTTTTTTATTGCTTAAGTTGAATTATCTCGGTTCATGTAGTTGTTGTGCGAAAAAAATAAAACGATTTGGTTTAATTCTTTTTTTTCTATGTCCTATTGAAATTTCAAAAAAAAACGCGGCAAAACAGAGCTTTGCTTGGCTCACTACCGAGTACCTAGAGGCATGAGTCTAGTCACGTGCTTTGACGTAACGTGAAGCTGTTTCTGGAACCCGCATTCGCGGCATCTTGTGTGTATCGACTGATTTCCTCTTAGACGAATATAAATCGAACGAGATATCTATCCGAATTTCGGAAATTATACCTGCCCGGTGCGTAGCCGCAAACTGTGGCAACGTCAAGGACGTATCGTACCGAGCTGTCCACTCGGCATCAGCTAGAAGCTCATCTGCAAATATCTCGTCGTCGTCGCTTATGGATGGCGTTGAATCGCGATCGGCGTCACTTTCTGGTTCTATCTGGCATTCGAAGCTCCTGTGGGTTCCATCTGAATCTTTACAGGATGACATTGTAAAATATAGAAGTTCTAGCGTCGGATGGATGTAATTTAGCTATTACCGCGTAGGCAAATGTGCGAAAGTGTCACAGAAAGCCTTGATCGCGGTTCCCGATACTACGTCACAACTCGAGACACGTTCCAGCTCGTCCCAGACCCCTGTTTGCTGGGTACTGGGCCAAACCACCGCCACATTCAATGGGTTGCAGAAAATCGAGGATTTAACCAAATCCAAAAAAAAAAATTCACTTACGTACTCTATAAAACAAGTACATTCAAATAAAGAATTAGGGTTTAGGTGCACTTTAATTTAAAAAGAGCGCGTCTCTTCTGCAGTTAGTCTAATCTTACATAGCCCGAGTCTGATTGGCTTGTGTGATGTTTGTCACTCAACAGATTAATGTTCTGGACGGACTGGGGACAAAATCCCAAAATAGAGAGAGCCACTTTATCAGGCACCCAACGCGTTACCATAGTAACGTCCAATCTTCATTGGCCAGACGGAGTTGACCTTGACAGACGAAACAGACTTGTCTTCTGGGTTGATGGAGGGTTGGATAGAGTAGAATCCGTTGATTACCATGGCAACAATAGAAAGTTACTTTTTCAGCAGCAAAGTGGCTTCCACTTTTTTCAAGTGACTTTCTTCTCTTCTTATTTATTCGTCTCTGATTGGGAAACTAACGAGATTTACAAATTCAACGCCACCAGTGCCAATGGATCAGTTGTGAGCAATATTAAGATCAGTCCGCTCATCAATGGTCTTGTAGCTTATGACAGTTCTCAGCAGTTACCAGGTATTCACTAGAATTTATAAGCTTTAGTTCTGACAACTTCTTTGTAATCCAGCAAATATTTCTGTTGTGCGCGATTGGCTTATACATATCATGTGACTCAGCCAAAACGTACTGCTTAACTCATTTAACTATGTTTCTCCAGCGTAAATTTGCCGAATCTAACTCAATTAAACGTCGAACTTTTAATGTATTTAATTCCAGAATTAGATTCAGCACAGGTAAAATGCGCCTTTTTGCCCCAATGCTCGATATTTAACAACTATTCACCGAAGTGGAGGTGGCTAGTGGTGGATATCCACCATTAGCCACCGACACTGAGGGGAATAGTTGTTTTAGTGTATACTCAAACAGTGAGATAATATAGCCCGAAAGGATGACTTTTCATCAGCTTATTCCGTTAACTATTGTAGTTTTCGCGCGGAGGTGAATAGCAAAGGATATTCAGAGTTTGAGTAGCCAATCGGCCGCGCCAAAAACCCTATCCGCTGTTTGAGTATATACTAAAAATCTCTTTACTATCGGATTGCATCCATACTGAAAAAAATTGACCGACAGCTGGGGACTGTTCGTTCTTTATTTATATTTTATTGACATTACTATTACTATCATCAATATCATCATCATCATCATCATCATCATCATCATCATCATCATCATCATTATAGGCAAGCTATAGGCAGCCGTGCTCATTGACTGTTTCATTATTTAACAACTGTGATCGACGTCCAGTTTCTCCTTACAATATCAAGAATTGTGGTAATAAGAACCAACATCATCATCAAGACTGGAGAACTTTTTTGACAATAAACACTTGCCGTTTGGCGTTCGCACGCGGAAATGAGTAGTTTTGTTTTTGTCGTGAATGTGGGATTTTTCCCTATTTTAATTGCGAATTCGATAAAAAGGTAGCAAAATGAAAGGCAAACTCGCGTTTGCCGTTTGCCGTTTAATGTCATACTTAACCTTTCTTTCTATTACAGATGACATCAAAATGTGGTAAGAACAAAAAAGTGACCCACGAGCCGCTAAGCAAACTACTTGACCTTGGAGACACACTTGCATCTTTAAATAATTCTGTTTTGGATCATTCATTGTCTACTTAATTCAAGCTTGTGTCGCCCTGTTAAATATCTCAAAAAGTGAACGGTATTTGGTGGATTGTTCTCACGGTAGATTAAGCGAATATTAATATACAATCTTCGTTCACTGTCGAAAATCCACGCGCGCAATTGGTTAAAATGGATCACGTGCTTTTGCTTTACCTGTCGTCAGCAAACCCCGACAGTGCAGTATTGACAATAATGCACAAAAATCGTGCATTATTGAAAGTGTCTTCAGCTTCAAGGCTTGTAGAAGTGGAAGAAAAATATATTTCTCAAATAATCAACGATCTAATACCAAACAAAACCGAGGAGGATAACAACTTGAAGCGCTTTCATGTTCAAAGGTAAACTGCAGCTCAATAAATACATTTTTGTGTGCGACTGACTTGCTTGTTGCTTGATTGTGAAAGCCATCGGCTTGCTTTGAACAAGCTTCTCGCTGACTGTATTTATGAACGACCACAGCTAATGAACGATTTTATGAACCACTGTAAGCTTTAATTTTTGTACGGCTTATTTGTGATTTTTATATTATTGATCTAATCTCGTGTAATTATGTACTACTACACTTCTTATTTTTAAACATTATTGTTAAAGTTCGTTAAATCGATGTTCGTTTGCAGTGTAGTCAGATTGTATATTAAAAGGGTTAGAGTCTGTCCGTTCGTGTTTTGTTGACAAATACACGCACTTGCTGGCGTCACAATGAACTCGAAATTTTCAATACTGCACTCGGCTACGCCTCGTGCAGTATTGAAAATTTCTCGTTCATTGTGCGGCCAGCGCGTGCGTGTATTTGTCAACAAAACACTCACAACAGTCTCTAACCCATAATTAAAATGTTTGATCTTTTTCGTAGCGTTTGTTATTCGGTACCCGATCTTTTTGTTTACGCAACAGTTAACCCAGCGGAAAATTTTTCAAAGTCCACAGTCATTGAGCCTGATGCAACGCCAAGCGCAAAAGGATACCAGTACTTATTATTCAACAAATGCGCGCGCTGCCCATATAATTATGGTCAAAATGCTAACTATATCTGCCATCCGTACATAACAGATACCCTGCGATATACGTAGGTTCCGAAAATTCGTCCAAAGTCTTGCAACGCGCTGCAAAATTAAACTTTTTCTATCTGCAAAATGTGTTTCGTTGACAAATTGCCGAATAATAAAACAATTATCCTGCTCAATCTTGCGGGATATCGTCTGATTTTAGCCAACTCGGCCTACGGGCTCGTCGACTAAGTATCAGGCGATATTCCGCCCGATTTCGCAGGATAATTGTTAATTAACCGTCGCGTAAACAAAAAGATCCCAACGAATGACAAGCGCCAATTAATTTTCACAAAGGTCAAATTTGGCTCCTCTGCTTCCTGTGTGCCCTGCAGTTTTGAAAAACATTGTCGACAACACTGACTTGGACAATGAACTCTAATAACGCGCGTTAGTCACTCCAAACTGTACATCTGTACTCTAAAGATGACAGGCATTGAGCAATAAAAACGCGCGCAGTAGCTCGGTTATTCTATATAGCTTCATACCCCGCTTATTGTCTAAAATTCCATACCGTACAAAAACGGCTACTCACTAGTGAAAAAATGTATTTTTTTTCTTATTTTTCTTGTATTCTTACTATGTTTATCATTTTTAACTATTTATCTGTTTTTTTTTTCTTTCAAGGTCACCATTTTTATAAAACCCGAAATCCAATGTTATAGCTTTGTTTTGGTTTTACATTGTAGTGATCACGTGCCCAGCGTTACCTGCACCGTCCAATGGAACAAGACTTGGATGCCCAGGGAATGCAACAATGTATTATAATACAACCTGTCAGTTCTCGTGTAATAATGGCTATATAGGGTCTGGTTCTCAAGTAAGAAGATGTCAACAAAATGGAACTTGGAGTGGACAGGATTTCACTTGCCAAAGTACGATCGTAACAAGTAACACTGTACTTTACCATAAATCATATATTAACATTTAATGCCCGGTACAGCGTTCTGCCAAATGTTATAGTTGGCAAAACATTAACTGATTTTCGATTTGAATGCATTCATAAAGTTAATTTAATGGTATCACACATGTGTGGATATCCTCTATTTCCACACTTGTGTGCTATCATTTTTGACCAATCAGCTCGCAGCGTTTGTGATGTTTTGATGCTCAATGAGCCAAATTTATCGATAGTAAGTCGAAACATCATTGGATCTTCCTCGGCAGCCTTCGGAAATCCTTGAAAATTTTCGGAAAAGTTCGGAAAATGTTCGGAAACATTCGTACGACCTTCGGACAACATTTTGAAAATCATCGAAAATCTTTGGAAAATCGTCGGAAATCTTCGGAAAATCGTCAAAAACTTTGTTATTAGTAGGTTTATGTAATAAACAAAATAATACATGGTTGCTTGGAGATATGAAATTTATCTTCTTGTGTTCAAATCGATATCTCACTCGCTCCCTGCACTCACTTGTGCGATATCGATTTGAACACTCGAAGGTAAATTTCATACCTCGGCGCAACCATGTATTATCCTCTATCTATTATTAGTATAACTTTTCAATGATAGTTAGATATATAATATCATGGGTGACAAATTACTCCTTAATTTTCGCGCTAAATTTCAGCGTTAATTTAAAATTTCACATGTGAAATTACAGTGTAACTATGGCAACGTTTCCTGTAACTTTCTTCAAAAATGGCGTCCCGGTTTCAAGAAGTTACGGATGCAGCAGAAAACGAGAACACTCGAAAAAGCACAGTAAACTGGGTGAGGGTGTTTGAGAAGTGGTGCGAAGAAAATGGGCTTGAGAAAAATCCCGAGAAGGTTGCTCCCGACCAGTTAGATAAATTGCTCGAGCGGTTTTTTGCCTCCGTACGTAAACAAGACGGAACCGACTACGAACCCGGGTACTTAAAAGTCATGCAAGCAGCACTTGACCGCCACCTGAAGGAAAAAGGTTATTCTTTTTCGATTATGAAGGACAGAGAATTTTTCAACTCCCGAAAAGTTCTTGAGGGCAAGGCACGTAAGCTTAGAAATGAAGGCAAAGGAAAATTGCCAAACAAATCAAGAAGCCTTACGAGAGAGGACGAAGAAGCTTTGTGGGAGAGCGGACAGCTTGGAAATTTATCTCCAAGGTCGTTCATTAACACGATGTGGTGGCTCCTGTCACAGCATCTCGGTCTACGTGGCTGCCAAGAACATTACACAATGAATGTGGAAGATTTCACGTTGAACAAGAACGACAGTGGCAACGAGTTCTTAACCTTCGCAGAAGGCCCGACCAAAACACGGCAGGGAGGTTTGAGAGTACAACCGAGATCAGTGCTACCCAAAATGTTCGCAACTGGTGATGCACGATGCTCTGTCGCTCTTTTTAAGCTCTACCTGTCCAAGAGGCCCAAAGATTTAAAGTTATCTGGTCCTTTCTACTTAGCGTGCATCGACAGCCCCACAAAAACAGAAGTATGGTACAAGAAAAGCCGAATGGGTAAAAACACTATCAGCAAAATTATGAAAAGCATGAAAGAAAACTCACCGCTACAAGAGATGTGTCCTGACAAAAGGTTATCCAATCACTCAGTCCGGAAAACGGTGGTCAGGAAGTTAAAAGCCAAGGGAGTTCCAAAATCAGACATCATAACAATAACTGGTCATCGACAAGAACAAAGCGTTGAAGCCTACGACTCCTGGAACGAACTCAAGACGAACAGCGGCAGCTATCCAACATCATTGATGGCAAAGAAATCCAGCTGAACCAGACGACCAGTCGAGCTCCCCTTCAGCCCCTTATTCAGTCAAATGCAGCGGTAAGCAGTGGCCACGTCTACCATTTCCACAGCTGTAACGTGGTGATTAACCAAGGACAGGCTAGCGCTTCTTCTTCACTGCCATCTATGTACAACGAGCAGTGACATTGTCCGCAATCATGTGTTTGTCAGCTCTTAAAAGCTTTAATTTTGTACATTTTTGCTTTTATCCGCCAGTTTGCTTTGGCCGTTTGATAAACTTTAAGGAACAATTTATAGTTCAGAACGTTTAAACGACTTCAGATGACAAAAATCAATTTTAAAATGGCCTCGAGCGGATTCTTGAGGGCATTTGAAACGGGCGCCGTCTTCAGTTCATTCATCAGTATAGCCAATCATGTAAGGAAGAATTGACAGTTGTCAATTGCAAACATTTGAAAACATTAAAAAGAATTGTAAATGGCTTTTTAAAACAATTTTGAAAATTGTGAAACTTTAGCTTAAATGTATCCGTAAACTAAACTTTTCAATGCTTGGAGTTTACGATTATTTACAATACAATAAAAAAATAAAAAATCCACCGGCGATTTTGAGCGTAATTTGTCACCCATGATATTAAAAGGTAACCAAATGGCAGACTCGTGAAATTAGAAAATAATTTCACTTGCGTTTTGTCAAAATTCTAATAATTTCCCGAGCATTTAGGCGAGGGAAATTATTAGAATTTTGACAAAACGCAAGTGAAATTATTTCCTAATTTCACTCGTCACCATTTGATTACCCATACTAATAAGATATAAAATAGATTCCTATTTCTCTGACGAACGTTTTTCAAAATTTCAAGTTTGAAAGTCAATTTCATTTCAAAATTTAATCTCACTAGGATGATATCGCCGATAATGATAATGATAACTACAGAATAATGGTAAAGATAATGATGGTGATAATAAAATATATCAATGGGTCATCTTGGACTGAAAAATTTCTTCGGCGCCTTTTGTCTAGATAAACTAACAAAAACACAGGACCTTTTCCATTCTTAATTGTTTTTCTTAATTGCTTTTCAGCTTTGGACGTCTTTTGCAACTCTCCATGTCTTTTGGTCTCAACCCAAACGGAAATAGTAGCTTTGGATTACAACAACGCTACAAGTTATCCTATCATCTCGAATTTATCCGTAGCTGTCGCCATAGACATCCATTTCAGCCTGGGATACATCTTTTGGAGTGACGTTGCAGAAGATAACATCAAGCGAGCTTACATCGACGGAACAAATATCACAGTACTCCATAATGTAGGAAGATGTTTTGGACTGGCAGTAGAATGGGGGTCATCGCAATTGTACTGGACTGATGATGTCAGAAATACGATATCCGTATCAGACTTAGAGGGGAATAACATAGATACTGTGGTTTCAAATCTTGATGAGCCATGGGGAATTGCTCTTGATCCTAACAACGGGTAAGTTTACAATCAGTAACTTTATTTTTCTTTCCACCTTTTAATTACACTGTCACGTGGAAAATGATTTTAAACAGAACTGAGCAGCTGGATGAGGGGAGGGAAGGGAGAAATAAGAAGGCCAAGATACTATGACCTCACAACTTACAAAGCAGTTAATTTTATTTCCGCGTGCGAAATTAGCCTGACTCGTTACAGTGTATTGTTGTTTTTGTTTTCGCCAAAATTTTATAAATCACTTGAGCTAAAGTTATGAAGACTCTATAGGTATTTAAGGGCATTAGAAAATTCTATTTTGGGTTGGGGCGGTGGGGGGGGGGGGGGGGGGGGGGGGGGATGGGGAGCGACGGTGGGGAGATGACTGCACCCCTGTTAAGACAAGTAAACGTTCGATCGCAACAATTTGATCAACTGCGCACGCGCAGCATCTAGTTTTTGTTGCTTTCTTCACTGGCAAAAATTGTCTGCGCGGGCGCTGCTAAAATTGTCACATGTGCGATTTCGGGAGATATGATTGGCTCACAGGTCAAGGAACTCCACGAGAAGGGAGAGAAAATGTCTGCCGTTTGGAGGATGTTAGCCTTTAGGTTTTCTGACCTTTTATAGAGATAGAGAAATCTTTTAGATTCGATTTCAAGTGGAACGTATTCTCTCATAAATTGGTCATACTTTGCCCCGACTTTTCATTGTGTTGTGTGTAAATGTGGGTTCAAGCACTGGCCACACTAGAAATATTCCTTCCAGAAAGAAAAACATATTCGTATTTTCTCAATATACGTCCACAATTTCGCATTACAACTCGGAAAGCTATTCCTCTGTTTCCTCAGTTGACTTTCGTCTTCATTTTGATCAGTGTCACGTAGTCGCGTGTCGACTAATCAGACAATTTTCGCCAGTGAAGTTTTTTTCATTAGCTTTGAGCGCGCGCTCGGAGTCACGTCAGCATTGAATCCAAAGAGCGCGCAGAAACTGTGTTCAGCCACCTTAAAGTGCACCTATCCCCATTTTCTTTTATTGCTTAAGTTCAATTATCTCGGTAAATGTAGTTGTTCTGCGAAAAAAAAATAAATCTATTTGGTTTAATTCTTTTTTTCTCTGTCCTATTGAAATTTCAAAAAAACGCGACAAAACAGAGCTTTGCTTGGCCCACTACCGAGTACCTAGAGATATGAGTCTAGTCACGTGCTTTGACGTAACGTGAAGCTGTTTCTGGAACCCGAATTCGCGGCATCTTGTGTGTATTGACTCGTTTCCTCTTAGACGAGTATAAATCGAGCGAGATATCTATTCGAATTTCGGAAATTATACCTGCCCGTTGCGTAACCGCAAACTGTGGCAACGTCAAGGACGTATCGTACCGAGCTGTCCACTCGGCATCAGCTAGAAGCTCATCTGCAAATATCTCGTCGTCGTTGCTTATGTATGGCGTTGAATCGCGATCGGCGTCACTTTCTGGTTCTATCTCGCATTTGAAGCTCCTGTGGGTTCCATCTGAATCTCTACAGGATGACATTGTAAAATATAGAAGTTCTAACGTCGGATGGATGTAATTTAGCTATTACCGCGTAGGAAAATGTGCGAAAGTGTTACAGAAAGCCTTGATTGCGGTTCCTGATACTACGTCACAATTCGAGACACGTTCCAGCTCGTTCCAGATCCCTGTTTGCTGGGTACTGGGCCAAACCACCGCCACATTCAATGGGTTGTAGAAAATCGAGGATTTAACCAAATCCAAAAAAAAATTCACTGACGTACTCTATAAAACAAGTACATTCAAATAAAAAAATAGGGGTTAGGTGCACTTTAATTAGAAAAAACGCGTCTCTTCTGCTGTTACTCTAATCTTACATAACCCGAGTCTGATTGGCTTGTGTGATGTTTGTCACTCAACAGATTAATGTTCTGGACGGACTGGGGACAAAATCCCAAAATAGAGAGAGCCACTTTATCAGGCACCCAACGCGTTACCATAGTAACGTCCAATCTTGAATTGCCAAACGGAATTGGCCTTGACAGACGAAACCGACTTGTCTTCTGGGTTGATGGAGGGTTGAACAGAGTAGAGTCCGTTGATTACCATGGCAACAATAGAAAGTTACTTTTTCATCAGCAAAGTGGCTTCTACTTTTTTCAAGTAACTTTCCTCTCTTCTTATTTATTCGTCTCTGATTGGGGCACTGAAGGGATTCACAAATTCAACGCCACCAGTGCCAATGGAGCAGTTTTGAGTAGTGTTAAGATCAGTGAAAATATCTTTGGGCTTGTGGCATATGACAGTTCCCGACAGTTACCAGGTATGCAATAGAATTTATGAGCTTCAGTTCTGACAAAGTTTTTGTAAACGAGCAAATAGTTTTTGTTGCGCGCAATTGGTTTAAACACGTCACGTGACTCAGCCATTTCACCCATTTAACTATGTTTTTCTAGCGTAAATGTGGCCTTTTAATAATTTTTTTTTCTAAACGGTTTTAGTGGCTCACGATTGTGCCACGTGCACAATCAGTAAAGCTCTAAGCTAATCACCATAACAAGAAAAAAACTAAAAGTGACCAATCGAAAGTATCTTTGGGTGGTTGGAAAAATAAGGAAGTCGGGGCTGTGATAGCAAAATTAAATACAACAAGGAACTAAGCAGCACGTGTCGAAAGCGACTTCAATAAATACACAGTTGTGGAAAAATACATATTATTTAAAGTTCATATTATACATTTAGCTAAGCTTAAACGCGGAGATCTGCAGTTGGTTTTAAACAGCCTTTTGAAAGAAAAATAAAAAGAATTCAATGTACTTTGTTTTGTTATTAAGCATGAACGAAAGTGAGCAAAGCACGAAGGAAATATAAGGTTTAACAAGAACCAACACACCGCAGGCGATTGTTTCTCCATTCTTCTTGAGTGATCTCGTCACATTCTTGAGTACTTTATTTCTTCTTCTGATAAAGTTTACTTATATTTGTAGAGGAATTGGATTCAGACGACCTTGCAATTTTAATTGGTGGTTGCGCGCGGGATAGCGTCACGGACCAATTGTGGCATTTTTATTAATTGTGTTGCACTGTTTTACTATTTGAAACGGCACATAATGGTGACTATCCAGAGGATTCGGTCAAGCGTCAGCCAATTTTTTTCGGCATCGATCGGTTCTGTAATTTAACACATTGTTTTTAGTACCAACCCACTAAACTATAGTTGCGTAGCGGAGAACAGCCCACTGAGAAACCATCATAATATTGCATTCTGGACTAAAATGGAAGTTTTTAAAATTCTTGTTGTATTCTTACTATGTTTATTATTTTCACGTCTCACATTGTAGTGATCACGTGTCCAGCGTTACCTGCACCATCTAATGGAAGAAGACTTGGATGCCCAGGGAATGCAACCATGTATTATGATACAGTGTGTCAGTTTTCGTGTAATAATGGCTATATAGGGACTGGTTCTCAAGTAAGAAGATGTCAACAAAATGGAATTTGGAGTGGACAAGATTTCACTTGCCAAAGTACGACCTTTAACACTATGCAGTAAATCGTAGTTTCATGGTCAAATAAATACCAGCGAACAGCGTCGTTCTGTGAATTGTATACAATATGACCAAAGCTCAACTTAAACAAAAACATTCTTAATTATTTTGTGTTCTCAAAACATTCATCTAGGGTAGTTTTCTGAGGAAGGAAAAAAAAAAACGCTCAAGGCTTGCCTTGATGGAGTTGGGAAAGCATATCTTAGTTTTGTGTAGCGTTGGGTGGGAATATTGTTGAGCGCCCTGCCCTAGTTATATTTCCCCAAACGTATTGCGGCTATTTGATTTACAAATATCTACCATTTCTGCCGCAACGGGTATGTCTCGTGCACAAGAAGGGAACACAGTTTTAATATCGTTATTTCCTTACCTATATTAGTCAGCGAAATTTTTTTCACCAACAGTTATCAATTGTACATCACTGATGGTAGATCCCGCAGGCTCACTGCACATGAGCAGTTGTGACAATCATTATGGAGCAGAATGTAACTTTTCTTGTACCATTGGTTATCGTTTGAATGGCTCGTCAACAGTCACATGCGTTGCCCCTGGTAACCAACATCCTGGTGTATGGAACAACACAATACCTACATGTGAAGGTAAACTGAAAAAGTTAAAGTTTACACGATGTAATTACATGAAAAATGTCATGTCCGCAAGCTAAGCACCAGTTTACAAATCAGTATCACTGATTATAATTAATATGACTTTTAAATTTACAAGCTTAAAAGAGTAGCCAATTCACTCACCTACAAGACCTAACATGTGTACACTATTGTAACCTATAACCTACATGTGTACACTATTGTAAACTGGGTACGTGTACTTAGCTTTAAGAGGCTGTATTTTTTTTAAACCGCCCTCTCAAACTTGCGTCAAAAAATAATTTTGGTTTAAACTCTGGCAACTGAAAAGCTTTACCGAGGCTAGAACTAAAACATATTTGGTTTATTTCAAAATGATATTCTGGAACCATTAAATATTTTATTCGAGGAAAAAGTTGCTACTTTCTTAGAAAACTAGAGATGTTTATGAACAAATTGATGTAAAAATTGTTAGTGTTCGATGTAAATGAAATATTTTACAGTGGCTCGAAAAATTGTATTTACATTTACATTTTTACAAGCTGACTGCAGTTGATGGACCACAATCCAGGCATCGACAAATACCAGCTTTAGAGTCATAGAATCAATTAAAATTTTCGCCAAATAACGAGGCCTGGTTTTCGAATTCTGTGACCAACTTTAACCAAGCATCTTCGGCTCTTTGCAACCTCCGGTAGTGAATGAGTGGTAGCAGTTTCTGACTCGCGCCTTCATCTGATTTTCTCAAACTCATTAATAATTCATCAAATTTTAAACAAAGGAAATCAGAACCATGAAGGAGGTTTGGATACCCGGTCTTAGTTAGCATAGATTTTTACGATTTTATTTTTCCGTTTACTCCGTAATTTTTCTTTCGATTGAGAAGATACAGCAAACACTCGAGACAGTGTATCATCGGTAATCCAAACACCTCGAATTTCGTCAAAAATACTCCGCTGCGCGTCGTATTTTTAACTCTCTTCTCGGTGTTTGGATATCCCGATGATACCTTGTCTCTCGTGTTTGATACATTACCTAGTTAAAGAAACGTTGACCGTGTGAAAGGCATAAACAATCAGCGATATGACCCAACAGTATTCTAGGTTGACAGCCTTGGCAAGCTTGATAATATTCCTTTTATTGACATCAAGATATTTTCTTTTTTGAGTCTTAAGAGCATGATTTATACTGTCAGACTTATTATCATGTTTATTCTGTGACAGACGACGATTATTTTTCCGAACTCTCAGTAAACATTCGGGTTGCATCGTTCATGGTTTATGTTTTTCATAGGTCAAAAATTCTTCAATCAGGTATATTGCATCCAACACCGAAGCTGCAATAGCGTACTTTAGTAATGATCGCGGACTGCTTCATCAGCAAATATTATATTCGATACCGGAAGCAATAAAGTTGAAAGTCGAAAGTGTAATATGGCTATGAAAAACCAATATCTGCAGGGGCGGATCCAGGATTTCAAAAGGGGGGGGGGGGGGGGGTGGATGGCAGACCATTAGGGCCTAACCCTAACCCAAACCCAAACCCTAACCCTAAGTGGCGGCAGACGGCGAAACGTGGCGTAACAACAACCAGACATGAGCGAGAGCTAATTTTTCTTTCTTTATTTATTTTCTATTTCAAATAAAGTGACATTTCGATTTTTTTTTACTGAAAAATAGAGGGGGGGGGGGGTGGATATCCACCCTATCCACCCCCTGTATCCGCCCCTGATCTGTCGCACAGAGTGTCTTACATGCGAGGGCAGAAAACATAATTTAAGTAATGATTCTCACAAGAAGTAGGCAAAAATCAACAGGCCGGATCCAAAAACAACCGTTTGGCATCACAGTGTTAATCCTTTAATTAAATAAAAATCCCTAACAGTGATTGGTTAATTACAATTGAAGCGCGAAATTTGAATTTCAATTCTTGAATTATTCACAACAATGGCATTTTCGATCGTTTGAACTATACGAATCGATTTTAAATGTTAAAAACTACAAACATGTCAAAGGACAAGGCCTTACAATATGGGGAAGACAACTTTTTCAATCAATGTTCGAACACAATAGCAATTAGAGTAATGCGACACTGCGCAAGTAGCCGCCTTCATTGTTCTTCGTCACTGATCTGTCAACAAGCGCGCGTGTTGTTGCGCGCACCATCAAACTGAAACTAGACTAAATATGTATCCACAAAAAGAAAAGACAGCAAAAGCCACAATTTGTTTGCCATCACCTCACAAATGTTCTTGAAAAAATGTCAATAAAAGTTCTTAATAAAAGATTTCACGTTGAAATGAGTTCACGACGTCCATAGCATTGCATCCTTCCTCCATTTCAAGACGTAACTCGCCGCTTCCAATTGTGTAGAATGTCTTAGATAAAAAAAAGAGTTCTTCTGCGCTGAACTCGAGCCCATGTGCTTCTATCGTCACAAGTTCAGGACAGGAGCACAAACACGCGATGGCGAGAATAGTGAATTGCGTATTCCCGGAGATCGCGATGTTCACCAGTTCTCCTATGTTTTCTTTGGCCTTGAAAATGGCGATTTGTTCCAGCGCTGGGCAGTTGGAAATATCCAGGTGCTGTAGCCCGGTCGCAGATTCCATCATTTGCTGGAAATGACGATTTGTAAGCTGTGTGGAAGCCATATTGAGGTTTGTGAGCGCTTCAAATGCTCTTATCGGAATTTCCCCACGTGTTATGTTGCGGACAGCAACACGAAGCGTTTGGAGGCATTCTTCACTTTAAATTACGTTTTACATTCCGAAAATTAAATAATATCTGTCTATTCAGCTTCTATTAGTTTTAAACTCAAAAAAGATACTGAAATTTTAGCGAAAAATGCTGATATCAAGGTGAGAACTTCACGCTGATGTCTCGATCCAATATGGCGGCCGATATGAAAAGACAATTCTTCTCGATTAGAGCCAGTTCCCCATATCCCATGGTAACGAAACTCGGTATATACAATGAAAATGATGCTGGGACCTAGTTTATCGCCAAAAATAGAACAAAATTTAATTTCAAAGCCATTTTTACGCCAATTTTGACTTTTCAGCCAAACAAAGGCCAAGAATTTAATTCAATTAATGGATTAGCTGTTGACAGCTTTGGATTTCGGATGCCTACGTCTTGTGCGAATCATTACTTAACAGAAAACTGTTCAGTATAATTATTGCCTTACCTATACTCTTTCGTAGCTCGTTAAATTATTTATTCATTAAAATATTCTTTCAAACAGTTATCAATTGCACGTCGCTGACAGTAGATCCAAGCAGTCCATCGCGCATGAGCAGTTGTGATAATCATTATGGGGCGGAATGCAACTTTTCTTGTACGATTGGTTATCGTTTGAATGGTTCGTCAGTAGTCACGTGCGTTGCCCCTGGTAACCAATATCCTGGAGTGTGGAACAAATCAATACCTACATGTGAAGGTAAATAACACCGTTACGTTAATGACTGACCTCAAATAGTATTTGAGCCCCACTCTGAAAATTAAACCGTGATCTGTTGCTTAAGTTTTCATTCCTTTATTGTTTGATATTGCAGTGATCACGTGTCCAGCGTTACCTGAACCGTCCAATGGAGCAAGACTTGGATGCTCAGGGAATGCAGCAATGAATTATTCTACAGAGTGTCAGTTCTCGTGTAATAATGGCTACACAGGGTCTGGTTCTGCAGTAAGAACATGTCAACACGATGGAACTTGGAGTGGAAACGACTTTACTTGCCAAAGTATGATTTTTTGCACTTTGCAACATATCACAGTTTATATAGCCTTCCGAATTCCTTTCAAATTTACAGAGGCTATTGAACAGTCCCAGCATGAGTTTACGGGCTCAGAAAAAAAAATACAAACAAAAACAATTTGAAGCTTTTGTTTGTTTCGCTTTCAAGTTTGTACCAAACCTGTTATTTGACTGTGATCTACCAATATTGGTCGCACGCCAATACAGTTAATACAATCAACTCTCTCTAAGACGGACATCGTCGGGACCGACCCCAACTGTCCGTCTTAGAGAGGTGTGTGCCTTAAAGAGAGTCGTGGTAACGTGACAACAGAAATTTTGAGACGATAAGACTAAACGGCTATGCACAACGAATACACGTCTGTTTTTAGTCGCTAACGTTAGCAAAACCTATAAAGTGAAACAAAAATAATATCAGAAATTCGACTTGTTTGTAAATAACAAACGGTAATACTGTAAGTAGAAAAATAAAACTTTGGTGCCAATATACAAATTAAAGCAGAGAAGTAATGCGTTTTAGCGAATTGTTTTTGGTAAGTTTGGTATTCTAAAGGCGCTGAACTACTATGCTATATGTCGAACACAAGTTTTGAAGTATTATTCACTGAAATTAACTTTGTGTGCGTGTCCGTTGGCGGTTTTAAAGCGTCCGTTGTCAGTCTTAGAGAGGTGTCCGTCTTACAAAGAGTTCTCTTATAGTAAAAAGATTGAAAAACGGTAGGGACCAGAACCAGGCTTTTTCGTCTTATGGTGGTGTCTGTCTTATAGAGGTGTCCGTTAAAAGAGAGTTGACTGTAGTTCCTTTCAACATTAATCTCGAATTATTGTTTCATTGCATTATCTTACCAACAGTTATCAATTGTACGTCGTTGACAGTAAATCCAAGTGGTCCACTGCGCATGAGTAGCTGTGACAATCATTATGGCTCGAAATGTAACTTTTCCTGTACGATTGGTCATCGTTTGAACGGCTCGTCAACAGTCACGTGCGTTGCCCCTGGCAACCAACATCCTGGAGTGTGGAACAACACAATTCCCACATGTGAAGGTAAACTGGAAACGTTTGAGCTTTAGCAATGTCATTACATGGTAAACGTCTTTCATTGATAGCTAAAATATTATTTTTGTCTCCACACATAGAACTTGTAGCTGTTCTTTTATTTATTTGAAGTTTATAATTTTATAAAGTCGATTTCTAATGCTATTTCTTTGTTTTGGTTTAAAATTGTAGCGATCACGTGTCCAGCTTGTATCGTTTTCCTGTGTAAGTTGACTCTTTTCCCTTGTGTCTATTTCATGGCAAAGCGCTGTTCGTAGATCATTTAGGGAACAATCTGCCTGAGGATTTGTTCTGAATATTGTACAACGTAATTGTTCCGGTAATTTCTTTAGCAGTATTGGGATTAACAGGCTTCCATATGAGTCTGTCTGGACTCCCAGCGTTTCTAAGGCACGAATGTTGCTCTCGCAGCTATCATAAAATTGTCGTAATTGCTGCACATCAGCTGAGGGCGCGCTGATTTTTGAAAGCGATTCCATGTGCGCGTTGATTAGAACTTGGTTCCTTCCAAAACGTTCTTTCAGTATTTCAATGGCTTTTTCATAGTTTTGTGATGTCATTGGAAGCCCTGAAATTGCGCGCGCTGCGTTGCAGGTTATCAGACCTTTCAAATAGTTCATTTTGTCAATATTGTTCAGTTCCTGATTATTGTGCACTGCGTTACTATAACTATCCCAAAACGTTAGCCATTCAAGTGGGTTTCCATCAAAGGGGTGGATTTGTAGTTTTGGAAGGTTGATGTGAGCAGTGTGAGCTCTAGGTGTTGGTTTGTTTTGGAACGTACTCACCGGATGGTACCCGTCTGTGACAAATTCTTTAATTTTTACTATCCAATAATGGATGTCGTCCTGGAACGTCAATGCTTGCTCGGTTTCTTCGCTTATCTCTTCGTCTGTTTGCAATGCGTTCAAGATCGCGGTATCCATAGCCTTGATTTCGTCCAATCTCCTTGAGAGACGTTCTCCAATTGCTTTCAGTTCTGTGATATTTATGCCGCCTTCAGTATCGGTCATAAGACGTTCCGCGCGTTTGATGTCTTGGTTACAATGACCTTTGTATGCCCCTCTGACTGCCCTGTTGTGTTTTAGTTCTTCCTTTGACATTTTAATCCCGGGTCTCGGCACCAGTTTTAGAGAAATCGATCAGACTGAACTGTTTACGTTTTATGGTGTTTATTCATTCAGTCCAGACTTACAGCAAGTGATCAGTGACGTAGAGAAAGGGTTAATTATACGTACATAATTAACAGTTAATGTACTGATTTCATTACAGTTACCTGCACCATCCAATGGAACAAGACTTGGATGCCCAGGGAATGCAACAATATTTTATAATACAAGCTGCCAGTTCTCCTGTAATAATGGTTATGTAAGGTTTGGTTCTCAAGTAAGAAGATGCCAACAAAATAGAACTTGGAGTGGACAAGATTTCACCTGTCAAAGTATGATATTAGCACTTTTTGATACCTTATACAGCGTTAACAAAATTCATAAAAATAAGGTGAGCGCCATCAAAACATTCTTGTAGAGATTTATTTAGAAACAGAGACAACTAAGCAACCCCAGCATGTGTTTACCGGCTTAGCAGACAACGGTTTGTTGAGCAGTTGCTATTAAGCAATTATTGGACGAGGTTGAGCATGATATCGTGAATTATAAAATCCTAGTGTCTATGTTATCTGCCTCAGCCGAACACGATATCATGCGAAAAACGTTATTCAATAATTGTTTTATTATACGTTTTCAAACAATTTACCATCACTTTTTCTAGCGGTTTTATTTTGTGGTTCCTCCAGGTTCTTTTCCCACAAATAATCATTCAGAATTTTTACACTTGTTTTTGTCGTTCTCTTGGTGTTTTTAGAATTTTTATGCTCGATCAAAACATTCAATTCCTCTTTGGAAACGGAGGCGAATCGCTCAGCCATATCTTCAAAAGTTTGACACGGACGAGGGGGTTGGAAACTAGGCGGACTTTGAACTTGACATGATAACCCAAAATCTGCTGCAGATATTGGGTTATCATGTCAAGTTCACTTGCTACTGTATATTGACTGAATGATCTTGACCAGTCATAAGTTTCAATGTAATTTTATTGTATAATAATGTCACTTATAACCACGCCTTTTACGTGTAGATTAGCTATGATTTACAAATATCTGTCACACGCCGGGATGTCCTGTGTACTAGAACAGAAACCTTTTTTTCTTTACAGAAAACTGTTGTTTTAGTTCTTGGATATACCGAGGGCCGGGAGTGGGTGGGCGTTATCCCCCGCACCCCCTTTTGAAGTATTTTTTTTTTTTTTTTTTTTTTTGCAATTTTGAAACGGTGATGCGATGCTGAAGTTCTCAATAGCCGTTCATTCATCTCTTGTGGAAATTTTGGTATGTCGACTGAGCGTCCCTGATTTTTGACGTTGCCATTGCAACTTTATAATTACATGCACGTTTGGCTAAATGTCGTCTTTTTTGACAAAATTCTTTAAGAACAGTTTTTTGAGCAGTTCCTATTGTGGCATATAGGCTTGCCCCGAACGTGTAACTTGGCTAAGATCCACCAATATCTGTCACTCACCGGGATCTCTTGAGGACAGCGACGGGAAACGTTTGCTTACCGAAAAAAATGTTGTTTTAATTATTGCCTTGAAATACTCATTCTTTAATTTTTTTTTTCCAACAGTTATCAATTGTACATCGCTGACTGTAACTCCAAGCAGTCCACTGCGCATGAGCAGTTGTGATAATCATTATGGCTCAATATGTAACTTTTCTTGTGCGACTGGTTTTCGTTTGAACGGTTCGTCAGCAGTCAAGTGTGTTGCCCCTGGTAACCAACATCCGGGAGTGTGGAACAACACAATTCCCACATGTGAAGGTAAACTGAAAACGTTTGAGTTTTGACAATGTCATTATATGGAAAACAGTTTTCAGTGACAGCTAATATATTGTTTTTGTCTCCACAAAGAATATATATGTTCATAATTTTCTTAAATTCGATTTCTAATGTTATGCCTGTAGCGATCACGTGTCCAGCGTTACCTGCACCGTCCAATGGAACAAGACTTGGATGCCCAGGGAATGCAACAATGTATTATAATACAAGCTGCCAGTTCTCGTGTAATAATGGCTATATAGGATCTGGTTCTCAAGTAAGGAGATGTCAACAAAATGAAACTTGGAGTGGACAAGATTTCACTTGTCAAAGTAAGATATTAGCACTTGCCGATACCTTAAATAGCGTTTAGAAATTCATAAAAATATAAAGGTGGCGAAACATATACTGTAAACAGATTTTTCGATTCGAGTGCAACTAGAACGTTGTTGTAGAGGTTTTTTGAAAGAGAGACAAGTAAGCAACACCAGCATGCGTTTACGGGCTTAGCAGAAAACGGTTTGTCGACCAGTTGCTATTGTCTCTTATAATCATGACCCCTACATTTAATCTGGCTATGATCTACCAATATCTGTCACACGCCGGGATGTCTTGTGCACTAGAACAAAAACCTTTTTTCTTTACAGAAAATTGTTGTTTTAGTTTTTGCACAAACCGAGGGCCGGGAGTGGGTTGACGCCCCCCCCCCCCCCCCCCACCTCCCTTCCCCTTTGAGGTATTTTTTGCAATTGTGAAACGATGATGCGATGATAAAGCTTTCAGTAGCCGTTCTCATCTCTCGTGGAAATTTTGATATGACAACTGAGTGTCCCTGATTTTTGACGTTGCCATTGCAACCTGTTGTTTTACTTATTGCCTTGAAATACTCATTCTTTAAATTATTTTTTCCACCAGTTATCAATTGTACATCGCTGACTGTAAATCCAAGCAGTCCACTGCGCATGAGCAGCTGTGATAATCATTATGGCTCAAAATGTAACTTTTCTTGTACGATTGGTTATCGTTTGAATGGCTCGTCAGCAGTCGTGTGCGTTGCCCCTGGTAACCAACATCCGGGAGTTTGGAACGATACAACTCCCACATGTGAAGGTAGACTGGAAACGTTAAAGTCTTGACAGTGCAATTACAAGGAAAACGGTTTTAAATAATAATTATGTAAAGGGCTATTTATTTCTAGGAATAAATAATTTTATGCAGCTTGTGATGTATGCGAACACCATTTTACTCTCCCTCCACTCTCGGTTTTCCCCTCACATTTGTCGGGCTTGTACTTTGTATGTTTTGTAATGGGATCTTTCGGTCATTGTTATGTAAATAAACGGCCACACCTGCGGCCAAAAAGATCCCAAAATGGGAAGTCTTGTTTGGCCCCAGCAAACAGAGCTCCGCCACAGCAACACACACTGGTACTTTGGGTACTTTGAATAAGTAGTATTTTATTTAGAAGGAGCAAGAATGCATAGATGTTAGATATATCTCTTCTGTGAACTTTTCGCTTTTATTCACTGTTTTTGCAACTGCGGTTTTTAATTTTTATTTTGCATTGCAGTGATCACGTGTCCAGCGTTACCTGCACCATCCAATGGAACAAGACTTGGATGTTCAGGGAATGCAACAATGTATTATAATACAACCTGTCAGTTCTCGTGTAATAATGGCTATATAGGTTCTGGTTCTCAAGTTAGAAGATGTCAGCATAGTGGAACTTGGAGTGGACAAGATTTCACTTGCCAAAGTACGATCTTTAACATCTAGTTTAACACTGCAATGCCTTATATAGCATGTTAAAATTCTTTCAATTAAGGTGGCAGAACTCCAACAGATTTTTCAATTCGAGTGCAATCAAAACTGTTATTTAAAGCTTTTCTCTAACGGAGGCAACTAGACAACCCCAGCATGTGTTGACGGGCTTGTGAAAGAACAGTTTTTTAAGCAGTTTTTTATTGCCGCTTATAAGTTTGTCACAAATGTGTAACTTAACTATGATTTACCTCGATATATGTCACACGCCGTGGTGTTCGGAGAATAAGGAAAGAAACCATTTTCTCTACAGAAAACTGTTGTTTTAATTATTTTCTTGAAATATTCATTTATTAATTTTTTTTTTTTTACCAACAGTTATCAATTGTACATCACTGACAGTAAATCCAAGCGGTCTACTGCGCATGAGCAGCTGTAGTAATCATTATGGCTCAAGATGTAATTTTTCTTGTGCGATTGGTCATCGTTTGAATGGCTCGTCAATAGTCACGTGCATCGCCCCTGGCAACCAACACCCGGGAATGTGGAACAAAGCAATACCAACATGTGAAGGTAAAAGTTAAGAAGTTGAAGTATAGATATTGTTACAACGGAAAACGGAAAATGGCTTTAAATGACAGGAAATATATGTTTGTCTTGTTTCTGTCTCTACCGATGAATTCACCGGGGTCACCGGAGAGTGGACGAAGAACCTTTCCTCACAAATTTACTTCAGAATCTTAATACCTTATTACATAGTATGTTATGAAGTATTGAGAATTCCTGCCTCCTAAAATAAAAAAAAGCCGGTTGATGTTGAGCAAAAATACAGTGGATACCACATCTGAGGATCACTTAGATAACCATTTTACGTTCGGATTGTAAATGGGTCGCCTAATGCAATTTAGTTTCACTTGTATGTTCGTTGCCTTAACCCTATCCAGACCGGGGGGGGGGGGGGGGGGAGTGCTCGCGCTGACTTTGAACGCTATTAACTTTTTTAACATTCAGCCAAACGCTATTAAACTTTACAACTTTACCTAAAATTTATCTGAGAACAATTTGATACGCTAGGTTGCTGTTTCAGGAACTTGACGTCACCATGGCAACGGCATTTTGACAGGCATGTTTTCCCAAATTTGTAAATTTCGTGTTTCTATTAATGAAAATTACATTTAATGCAATTATTTTCACCATTTTACGGATTTTAAGAACAGTTTTATTGATTTTGAGTACTTGTCAGTAATTTTTGGCGGTTTTATGACGTTTTGGAATAATTCAAGATGGCGGATTGAAGATGGCGGTTGTTTTGACATTATGATGTAATTGTCGCGTGATTTGACGTCATTATCCCACGTGACGTATACCAAAAGTTAGATTTTCAGACATACCATATATCCTGTAAGTATCATTGTAATTGCTTAAGAGTGTATCCATAAGACGACCAGGCAACAGGTGATACAGCTCATATCACCGATTTCGCCCAAACTTAGCATAAATGTTGGATATGGTGAGCTATTTACTGTGACAAAACATCAACTCAAAATATTTTATTCCCTTCAAGTTATGGCACCTTTTGCAAAAATAGCCATTTTTCAATAATTTATGCATATTTAATTAGCTAACTTTGATTGACCAGTTCCACAAGAAAAAAAGACTTCTGAAAATAAATTTCACTGCATTATATTCTGTGGTTATTAGGCTTTAAGTACAATAATTCACTTTAACCGTCTGATTTGATTTCTTCTCCTCAAGCGGTCTTTTGGAAGGTACACATTTCGTACTCTTGGAAATAGCCTTGAACTAGTGCCCATTATCTCCCATGAGCAACAACTTATATACATTATTCTTACATGGGTAATGAAATCCATCATTAAACTTCACAAAAATGCCACAAAATGTCTCGGGACCTCAAAATTCTATTAGTATTGAGGAACTAAACACACGTGACTTAACGATTTCTTGCTATTGCATTAAAATTCACCGAAACACAGAAGCCATTTATTTGCCTCAATTTGGCACAAAATCGGTACGAAATAGCTAATCAAGCATAAATTTATAGATAACAATCAAAATATTGGCGAAGATTGGCAGTTAGGGCATTTTTCGGAGCGTTTTCAGAGCCATATAATTCGGCAATGTTGTGATAGTAAATGTAAAAATAGCAGCGAAAGATTTTCTTCAAAAGCTCGCTCAATTCAACATTTAGGCACATCAAAGTTAAGAAACAAGAAAGTAATACTACATACATGCCACTTATCGACACACAGATGCTTTCTTTTGAAGAATTTGTTCTTCCTCGCTGCACTTCGATCCTTCGATCGATCTGAATTGACATGTACTGTTGCTTTGAGGCGCGATGAACTTAGCCAATACATCGTGGTTCATTCTTCGTGAAAGGTGTAAACAGGTTGTCAATTAAGTCATTCAAAGAGCTGTTTAAAGTTCACGGAAGGACACTTGTCTCAGCCAGTTTGAATGAAATAAATTTAACTGGAAAATAAACAGCCGCCATGTTGTATTTGTACCTTTGAGCCTGCCGTTTCAGTCAGCGGTAAAGCCGTACACTTGGGCAAGTACGTAGTGTAGTCATCATATAGTTGTTTGACTAAATCCTATATAGGGATGTTCATAGAGGGGATACATAGCCTAGCCCTACACAGCTATACACGCCTATACATAGCCCAACACAGCTATACACACGCGTGTTCATTTGCTTTTCCTCCGCAAATGTTTGTTTACGTCGGAATAAGTAGCGGATGGTGTTATCTACCCTCTGAACAACCGGGGCTTGATCTTAGCCTTATAAGTAGTGTGCGTTTCTTTTAAAAGTGAGAATTTTTTTCAACTTCTCCATTGAATTTTTTTGATAAATAGTTGAAGAGAAATACACTGGATGCAGTGTAATGTATGCGATGCAATCGGTTTTGATGCTCTGAAATTGAGCTCTGAAATGTGGGAAACCATGAAATAATCAGAGCAAGTTTTTCCATCTCATATCAGGTTAAAACTAGTATGTTTATTGTTATTTTGTTGTTTCTGTCTTTTTTGGGAGGTGGGGGAGGGGGTGAATATGGACATTCGAAGAAATGGCGGTCAGGTTGTCAGCCTGGCCTGTGTACATCTATTCCTTCTGCTCAAATCGTCTATATTATATTACACTTTGGCAGCTAGGAGACTGAATTTGTACCCACTCTCTTTTTCGGGATCCCACAAAGTTCTCCATCTGTCCATTTACTGATAAACGTCATTACTGCAGTTTTATTAATTTGTTTTAGAAAAGGGCTTTTATGGGGACAAATTTTTTTTCCTGAATGCCCACATTGCAAGTGACGAATTGCGGCTTCAAATGATAATTTTCTTCATCACCGACTCAGTTTAAGTGGTTATGTGAGTTACAAAGACGCGAATGCAGACTTTTGGGATCAATTTAGGTTTCTGGGAAACTGCTCACCTACCCCTCCCCAAACCTAACATTTTGCCCAAAGCGATAACTAAGGGTTAATGTTAGGTTTGGGGAGGGGTAGGTGAGCAGTTTCCCAGAAAACTAAATTGATCCGACTTTTGTAGAGAACTTAAACCCCGCATTAAAACTAAACAAATTTATTGCAAGACTAGGACTACGCAAGACGGCGAAACTTATCTTCGAGGTCAACGCGAGGGAAACCCGTTTTATTCTTTGTTGTTTTCTCTCTCTACATTCACACCTTTATAGATATATGTATATATTTGCTGCGCCATATAGACTGCGTCGCTAAAGGCATTTCGTACGTGAATACTTTGTTCAGTTCAGCACAGACGCTCCCCCAACTAAAGCACTTGCGCAAGAAACGATTACAAAACCTACCTCGCTATCCACCGTATAGTGATTTATCCCGTGGTAAACGTTATTCTCCAATTTTGCTGAGTTATTCATTTTTTCCCATTTATGCCCCGGGGGTAGGGGAATTTGGTCAAAAAATGTAATCGTTATGCGCGGTATTAATCACTATTTCCGCCAGGGGAGGGGAATTTGAACAAGCAATAAAAAAATACAAATGTCTGGAAAGAAACTGGGAGACGTTTACATTTTGATTTATTTAACTGTGTAGCGTCTTGTATGCTAAAAATAATTGTTTATGTTCCAATATGACGCTAAATGGCGGTATAAAACTGCTCCGACGTTTCGGCAATACTGCCTTCTTCAGGGTGCCACCCCCAAAAAGACAGTATTGCCGAGACGTCGGAGCAGTTTTATACCGCCATTTAGCGTCATTTTGGAACATAAACAATTATTTTGATTTGGTTGCCTTGCATGCCGACCGTTGAACAGAAAAATCAAGAACTCTGTCTCGGTGAAAGTCAAATGGAACAGTATTTTTTCTGGAAAATCTCTTCGGAGATTGACGGAACGTCACAAATTTTCTTACCATTTGTAAGGTTTCCCAGTTCTAGTCTCCCATCCTTCAGGTCTCCCACCAACGGAAAGAAATAACAGGAAACTGAGCTACAAATGGTAAGCGACATCTATTTCGGTTAGTTTGCTAATTTTGGAAAGAAGCCTTTCCAGTTTTTCAGTGGTCATTCCAACCGGTTCTCTCCAAGAAATGGTAAACACCCTAGAGTTCGTTCAGCATCACATTGCGGTAAACACGTCAAGCTGTAGCGGAGGAAATTGTTTTCCCTACGACAATTTGAAAATAGTATCATTTTCATCACTAACGCATCCAACGAACACTCGCGGAGGAAAAGCAAATGATCGCGCGTGTGGTCACGCGTGATGGACGCGTGATGCCCAGTGAACAGCCGTACCGCTGACTGAAACGGCAGGCTCAAAGGTAGAAATTCAACATGGTGGCTGTTTATTTTCCAGTTAAATTTATTTCATGCAAACTGGCTGAGACAAGTGTCCTTCCGTGAACTTTGAACAGCTCTTTGAATGACTTTATTGACAACCTGTTTACACCTTTCACGAAGGATGAACCACGATGGATTGACTAAGTTCAGCGCGCCTCAAAGCAACAGTACATGTCAATTCAGATCGATCGAAGGATCGAAGTGCAGCGAGGAAGAACAAATTCTTCAAAAGAAAGCATCTGTGTGTCGATAAGTGGCATGTAGGTAGTATTACTTTCTTGTTTCTTTACTTTGATGTGCCTAAATGTTGAATTGTGCGAGCTTGTGAAGGAAATCTTTCGCTGCTATTTTTACATTTGCTATATCACAACATTGCCGAATTATATGGCTCTGAAAACGCTCCGAAAAATGTCCTAACTGCCTTTTCTTCGCCAATATTTTGATTGTTATCTATAGATTTATGCTTGATTAGCTATTTCGTACCGATTTTATGCCAAATTGAGGCAAATAAATGGCCTCTGTGTTTCGGTGAATTTTGATGAAATAGCAAGAAATCGTTAAGTCACGTGTGTTTAGTTTCTCAATACTAATAAAATATTGAAGTCCCCAGACATTTTGTGGCATTTTTGTGAAGTTTAATGATGGATTTCATTACCCATGTAAGAAGACAGGCAGACCACCCTATGTGTTCGTGGTTAATTATTGTTGTTGACATGAGACGAACAAAAGAAATTTTGAAATCTATAAGGGCTACTGAAATAAAGCTTTAGAAATAAAATATCGAAACTACATTTCGCTCTAAATATCTCAATAAAGTTTAATGAAATGTTTTTCGACTCATGTGTCGTATTTTTTCGCCTGCGCGGGCCGTTTTACGCGCTTTTTTTAACTGATTTAGCCGGCCGAAGGCCGATAAGAGAAGAAAGAGGAGACAAGGCTTGCAAGTCGGCGGCCGCCAGAAGCGACCTCCTCCACTTCAAACCGGAATTAACGCCAAACTAATGAAAAACTCACCTATCTGACGACGGCTGTCGATCGGTGAGTTGTTGCTCTATCTCTTCGCCGAATTTTAGCTTCATCCCTCCAACATTTTCCGAGAAAATCCATGCTGAAATCATGCAAACGGCTTTCTGACTATGATCGGTGCTCGACATAGCGACCAGGGAAATTCCAAACAGGCCGGCCGTTTCAAATTAACCAATCAGCGTGTCAAAACTCCTGTGCGGGGCAGGGGTGGGGTTTTGAACCGCGGCCGGCTGCCGCGGGAAGCCAAGCGCTGATTGGTTTATTTGAAACGGCCGGCCTGTTTGGAATTTCCCTGGTCGCTATGTCGAGCACCGATCATAGTCAGAAAGCCGTTTGCATGATTTCGGCATGGATTTTCTCGGAAAATGTTGGAGGGATGAAGCTAAAATTCGGCGAAGAGATAGAGCAACAACTCACCGATCGACAGCCGTCGTCAGATAGGTGAGTTTTTCATTAGTTTGGCGTTAATTCCGGTTTGAAGTGGAGGAGGTCGCTTCTGGCGGCCGCCGACTTGCAAGCCTTGTCTCCTCTTTCTTCTCTTACCGGCCTTCGGCCGGCTAAATCAGTTAAAAAAGAGCTTAAAACGGCCCGCGCTGGCGAAAAAATACGACACATGAGTCGATAAACATTTCATTAAACTTTATTGAGATATTTAGAGCGAAATGTAGTTTCGATATTTTATTTCTAAAGCATTATTTCCGTAGCCCTTATAGATTTCAAAATTTCTTTTGTTCGTCTCATGTCAACAACAATAATTAACCACGAACACATAGGGTGGTCTGCCTGTGGTAAGAATAATGTATATAAGTTGTTGCTCATGGGAGATATTGGGCACTAGTTAAAGGCTATTTCCAACAGTACGAAATGTGTACCTTCCAAAAGACCGTTTGAGGAGAAGAAATCAAATTTGACGGTTAAAGTGAATTATTGTACTTAAAGCCTAATAACCACAGAATATAGTGCAGTGAATTTTATTTTCAGAAGTCTTTTTTTCTTGTGGAACTGGTCAATCAAAGTTAGCTAATTAAATATGCATAAATTTGTGAAAAATGGCCATTTTTGCAAAAGGTGCCATAACTTGAAGGGAATAAAATATTTTGAGTTGATGTTTTGCCACAGTAAATAGCTCACCATACCCAACATTTATGCTACGTTTGGGCAAAATCGGTGATATGAGCTGTATCACCTGTTGCATGGTTCTGCCCTGTTCTCTCACGGGCACACTCTTAAATATTCTGGAAGTTACGGAGAGGGGGGGGGGGGGGGGGCGGATGGAATCCGAAAAAAAAGCCCGGTCTGAATAGGGTTAATATTTGGGAATTTTTAGTTTCAGAAGCATTTTACTACATTATGTTTTGTATCTACTGCTCTTTGTTTCCTTACTTTTAACTTGGCAACCATTCTACCACCACCATTACTCCTCAAACAGCATCATTAAAGACAATGGAAGAGGCTGTCCTGTTGGAAGTTAAAGACCTTAACATCAAAAAGGTATTTTCTTTACTCATTAGTGTTTTCTAATTATTATTTTGCCGAAACATGTAATTAACAATAGAAAAAAAAGCAGGAACCAAAGCAAGAAGGCTTTTGGTTTTTTAAAAATAAATATGGAATCCGATATTGTGATGGACTTCCATATATTTTATTTTTTCGTTTGTTTAGTGGAACAAACAAAAGGAAGATGACTTTAAAAGAGAAGTTGGAAAGCTGGCTACAGTTTACTGTGATGCTGACGGAACACGCTGTCAATTAATTCCAGCAAGGTAAACAACAACAAAAACAAAAGCAAAAATAACTGAAAAAAATACATAAACACCAAACACTAGAATGGCCTCAAAAGTACTTAATACAAACATGCACCACTGAGAGAGACATTACTCCTGGCCTTTTATTATAATCAAATATGCTTCTGTCTTGCCAGTATCGAGACGCCAATGGTTTGAGACTGATGACGCACCAAAAAAGATGAGCAAAGTGTCATATCACTGATTCTCGGGGAGGTGGGTGGGGTGGGAAGGGGGCAGTGGGGTGTTCCTTGATTGGCTATTGATGGGTTATTGCATTTCACTTCTTGCTTAGTCTTTACAGAATTCTTTGTCATCACTTGCATAATTTATTTGTTTATTTGCTTTGCCCTTTTTTTTACGTTTCAAACTGTAAAATAAGAAACAAAAACTCTATACAAAAATGTTTGTACGCACTAGAGCGGTTTACCTAGGTGTCTTTAAGCTCTTAAAAAAATAAAGCTCGTAATCTGATCAATGTTAATACGTTTGTTTTGTGATGCACCAGTTATGTATGTGATTAAAGCTTGGGACTATTAGCGTCAATTTATTTTTGAACTTCGAAACTACTTATTAATTAATTAATTAATTAATTAATTATTAACTTATTTATTTATTTATTTATTCATTTTTTGTACTCTTTACAGTTCCCGTGGAAAGCGATCTTCCAACAACCTGCTATTTTCAAAGGATAGGGTTCACATTCTCTCGGGTTATCCAAAGCAGCTCTCAGAAGATCCTCTCATAGCACAGTTGGCATTTTACTTACAATTTCCCCAAGCGGTCTCGGATGATATTGTTCTTAAAGATGTTCTTATTGCCATCATGGAGAGTAATGTGTCGAGTATTGGAGGGTCGATAAATGGCACCATCTTGAGCGTTCGGCCTTTGTTCTCCACCACGAAAACTACAGAAGAAAGTGACGAGGAATCAAAACCAACGACTGCCATTATTATTGGTGTTTCTGTGGGTGTTTTGTTGCTGGTCATCATCATCGTTGCCGTTGGGTTGGCTTGCAAGAGAAGTAACAGGTGAGAAAAACGAACGAGTTTCATCCAGTTAGTTGAATCAAATGACATTAAACCGGTATTAAACAGTTTTCTGTTAGTGATCCCCTCTTAAGCGGTCACGCATCGAGTTCTCGAAAATCAATAGTCTATTTTCGTTTATTCGGTTTTGGACTGGAACTAGCTTGCAATGGAGGCTAATGCGGGGGAATATCATTTAAAAGAGCGTCATGTCATTTGCATTTGAGAAGATAACCCGCACAAGTCTCCATTGCAAGCTAGTTCAGTGCAATACCGAAAATACGAAAATAGTCTATTCTCATATTCATTGCAAATAGGATTCAAGAAACAAAAAGACATTTGAGACAGAATGTTTAACTTAATTCGAATTAATTTTGATTTTTTTAACAAAAACAATAAAAATTTAAATAAAATGTTCACGTGGATTGCTTGCACGGATAATGAAAAGCATTGGCATGAAAGAAAAAAAAATCTAGAACAGTTTAGTTGGAATTTAAAACCTGATTTATTTTTTCGAAAAAAAAAAAGGTTCAAAGAGCCTGAATTGTTAAAAGTATTCTAGTTTCTATAATGAGTTCGTATAGTCTGATCTTCCGGGTAGGAGTAGTTCTGAAAGTAATTGTGTACTTTTGGTGACTGACTAGTACTTTTCGGGAGGAGAATGGCCATAAGCAGTCAGTTGCTCATTAACCTGGCCTTGGCGCGACCGTGGTAAAGAGATTAAACGGTGCATATTTTTGGTGATATCGTAACTAGATCATGGTTTTCTTATTTCATCGTAGTTAATGACATTTTGTGACATTAAGGAACGCGTACGTAAAGTTAAGAATTGCTCGCTTAAATGACGAATTCAATTCAACAGGAACAACCCATAATACTCTTAGCCGGAAAGCTAATGGCTAAACCAAAAAGCTAACCACTAATCTCTGAAACTAGTTAACTGTTTTAAAATAAACAACTGCAAACTAAACATGGAGTTGTTCACTCGTGAAAAATTCATCATTCAAGGAAATTTAAATCTAAATCTTGCGAACGTGCCTTACTAGATAAGGCTGAGGGTATTCAAATTATTGATCGATTACTAATGTTTTTTTTTCTCCTCAACATTTACTGGCGAAGTTCAAAGAAGTCGGTCGACCTGAATAGTTACAACAACAATGCTTACGTTGGCAATGCTGATTACCACATCACATCTGCAGGACAAGTCACTGAAATGAAGAATATGGAATTTTATGCTTTGTGAATTTAAGATGCATGGAATCCGCCAGGACTTCGATTATTAATTGGACAAAATTATTTACCAAAATTATTTGCTTCTTAACAAAAGAAATCATTTCCTAAAGCACCAAACATATAAGAAAATTTTGAAGTTCCTCTTAATTCCACTGAATTGCTCAAATGACGATTTTACACGTGAGATTTTACCTATTGTTTACATAGTTTTTGTGAACTTTGAAATTTATTTTCTCAGGCTCTGATAAGAAATTGTTGTTGGTGTTATCACGGATAATTACTTACATCTTTAGTAAGTAGAAAATAATGCAATATGATTTAAATTATTCTGGAACACAATTTTTGTCCAACTTAAACTAATATTACTCGATTTCCTAATGGATTCCGTCTTAATTAGTGAGCATATCTTCTTCACCATATATTCTTTAATACAGTTAGTATTGGAAATCCCACGACCTCGATATGAATTCGTGATTAATAGATACGAGTGATTTGAGAAATTTAAGCGCTTTAAATTGTAGTGAATAATCGGTTTGAGCTTGGTGAAATTTGGACTCATCCTCGGTGTAAAAACCTGTGAAACTCACCAGTGACGTAAACAAAGAACAAACAAGGCAACAAAGAATCTCAAAACAATGCAGAGCAGGAAAACAATAGCTCCAAAAAAAAAAAAAAAAACAGGTTCTTACACTGAGAAAAAGGAATTTGAAAGTATCAAAGGTTTGATGAATTAGTTGGACAGTTAGGGCGTTCGAGTACATCAAATATAAACGATACAACTTTTGGCTCAAGTGATCAAGAGTTTTGAGAAATCGTGGGATTCCGCTACACAAGTATGTGTTATCTATGTTTTAGCATAGGAGCTGAGATCAATTTAGTTAAGACCATGTCATACTGACCGAGCATTTCTTGGCTTGCAACCACGTAACAAGGCGGCCATGTTGGTGGACAAAATGATAAAAATGTTTTTGCGGAATTTGCATGATAAGTGTTTAGTTCCCAGCGAAGGGAAACACTTTGTTCTTGTCCACCAGCTTGGCCACCGTGACGACAGCTGCAACCAAGCAACATGTAGTCTTTCAACATGAAATGAAAAAAACGTTCTCTTGACAAAAATAGTTGCTCGTGTGGCACCCCATTTTTGTAACCTGCAATGCAACAAAAAGTTGTTGCCATGCAAATTTTAAGAAGAGTATAATTAGCTATGTTCAAAACGAGCAGGGGACTGGGTACGAATATTCAATATCGATTGCACTGAAAAACTGGGCCCGTCATCTGAAAGAGCATCCAAAAATTAGTAACTCAACCAAATTTGAGAGTTATTGCTTTAAACGCAAAGGCATGGAACTTTTTTAAAAATCGTTAAAATAAGAGAGCTTAGTATGGCTGGATGGACAGCTGTCCCTCCAATCCATACTAAGCTCTCTTATATATTTAGCAATTTCTAAAAGTGAACCATACCTATGCGTTAAAACCAATAACTCTCAAATTTGGTTAAGTTACTAATTTTTGGATGCTCTTTTAGATGACGGGCTCAGTTTTTTAGTGCAATCGATATTGAATATTCGTACCCAGTCCCCTGCTCGTTTTGAACATAGCTAGTTATCCTTGAATTTTCGCAACTGCTGTAGCGAGACAAGCTACTGCGCATGCGTGTGATATGCACAGCGCAACCTGCAACGCAATTTCAAGCGGGTACGTTGCAGACCAAAATTGCCAACGTGGGACACGCCCTCTGCAACTTTCAATGTTTTTTTTCAGTCGTCATCGCTGCGTTGCAAGTTGCAAGAAAACTGCCTCGTGTAACATGGTCTTATTTTAGGTTATTTTCATATTTTATATAAACAGCCTTTATGTACAATTGAAAATATTGGTTTACTGCTCCGGATACATAGTTAAAAGGGGTTGAAAATGTTTTCAAACTCGGAGCGCAAATAAAATTTAAAAGCGTGAAATATTTCGTCTGATATCATCCAGACTTCATCAAAACTGCGGCACTGTGTACCAGGTTCAATGTGAACAGTGCAACAAGGAGTACGTTGGCGAAACGTCCCGTTTACTGGAAACGGCAGAATGAAAGAACATCAGTCGAGAAACTCGTCAGCCATTCATGAGCATTGTCGACTGGAGGGCCACTCGGTAGACACAAGCAAGACAAAAGTGTTAGCCACCGAAATCAACACCTTTAAACGCCGGGTAAAAGAGGCCATTGAGATAAAACTCAGAAAACCTTTGTTAAATAGAGACAATGGTTTTGAATTAGCTCCAATTTATGACAGAATTTTAACTCCCCCGAGACATTGAAATGACTTCTTAACATTCATCTAAAAAAACACCACCTCATTGACTGATGAAGTCTGGATGATATCTGACGAAATATTTCTCGCTTTTAAATTTTATTTGCGCTCCGAGTTTGAAAACATTTTAAACCCCTTTTAGCCTTTATGTAATTTAGGTTATTGTAGATAATACCGGAAAAGGGGTGGGTTGGAGGTTACCCTTGTCACGTTTGGATAAGGAGGTGCTGCTGGGTTGTTTAAACCCTAACCCAGTCAAAGACTATAATAAAGGGCTGTCCCAAAGATGCTCGAAATTTCACAAAAAAGTTGCTCGAAAGTTGCTCCAAATTGAAAAAAGTTGCTCAAAAGCTGCTCCAAAAAAATCCAAAAGGCTGTTTTTTAAATAAGAAAATTCTCCATCTATATTATGCATGAAGGTAAGATTTCTAAGCATCTCACGCAATTTAACTGCAACAAAAATATGTATATAACACTTTAAGGCCAAAATTTGTTGAATTAAAAGGATTTCTTTCACCACTATAAAAAACAATCGATAACGTCATATTTGCTAACGAGTTTTAAATGCTAAATGATCCGAAGCTTGAAGCATCCTTTGAACTTTTTTGGAAATCTTTGGCAAATTTTGTTAATGTTGAAAAGTTCGAAAAATACTCGGAAAAGTTCGTATGACCTTCGAGCAAGGCTTGGACAATCTTCGGAAATATTGCTTGAAATTGCATAAAGTTGCTTGAAGTTTCTCAAAAAGAAAAAAAAGTTGCCAAAAAGGATGAAAAAATGCCTAAAAGTTACCGAGCATCTTTGGGACAGCCCTATTTAAAACACAAATACCGTATTTTCTGAACCTATGCAAGACAAATTTTCCCATTGGTATGATAATCTTGTTTGGCGTCGATTCCAACATAAGTATTCAAATCAGCAACAAGTTCAAGACAGAAAATCCTCAACAACTATACCCTATCAAGCGGCACGCCCAACGCCCCCTGTTATTGGCTGGAAAGTGATATTTCGGTTTAAAAAAAGTAATGTAACTAACTACGCTAAATTGAGCAAAATATGACTTAAGGTGAGCTCAGAGTTACTGTTCATAGCTTCGTAGGAAGCAGTTTAGCATTGAATCCCATAACATGCATTTTCTCTGATGTCTGCAACAACCTGGTAATAGACCATATTCGTATTCTCGGTATTGGACTGGAACTAACTTGCAATGGAGGCTCATGCGGGGGAATATCATTAAAAACATCTTCATGTCATTTGCATTAGCCTCCATTGCAAGTTAGTTCCAGTCCAATACCGAGAATACGAATAAGGCCTATTAACAATTTGTCATTCAAGTCGAGATAAGTTTGTGGCTGTTGGAAACTTTGAGTTTAATGTTTTGATATTTGGCATACTTGTGATAATTATTACAAAACTTACTTACTTGTAACATCAATCTATTATAAAATCATTGTCATATTTACCTGCATTTACTCCCGAGAATTAACTAACTCAGCTATGCAAAAATATTGCTTGGAAGGTGCGAATTTTTCAGCTTGATTTTTTAAGAAGTAAGGGTAAGCATAATTTAGTTTTTTTTATACTTGTTTGCTTTGATAAAAAATAAACCACAAAACAAGGCTTAGAGTCAATAGTTATTTTGTTTAACTTTCTTAGGGGCGGATCCAGGTGTTTCCTAAGAAGGTGGATGTAGGGTTGTTTTATGTAAAGGAGATAAATGTTAGTAAATATTCTAATTTTATTGTAGCTAGATTTTTCATACCCGAGTATCATTGTCCTTATTTTCTATATTTTCCTGTGTATCAAGGGATCACCTTCCAAAGCAACCCCTCACCCCCACCCCTGATCCGCCCATGTTAAGACTGCACCAGTCTTATTCTTTGTCTCTTTTTAGTTTAATTTACTTTCGTGAACAATGGCCCAAACTGATCGGATTCACATTAGGCCAGACTGTAGTTTGAAGACTTTTCTCTCGAGGGACATTCCGGTACACGATTTTACAATGACAAATTGGACGCCTTGTGTAATTAACACCCGGGAATAACTGTATTCATTTCAACCATTCCACGTGGGGCCAAAAGGACTCTGAAAAATCGGCCAAAATCGATGTCGTCGGAAACGGTCAGCGTTAAATCCATGTTAAAGCGTGGCTAAAAAGAAAAAAAATATATAAAAATGACAATTTATATATTTTTTCTTTTTGCAAAAATATGAAAACCTTTCTTATTTTAACTCCTCGTTTATTAAAAAAAAGTTAAAAAAAAAAAACTTTTTTCAACGTGAAATTCACGTTTTCCTTAACTGAAAGACTCGATTTAACCATCCACGGAAGAGAAGCTCTTCAATGAAATATAGAAATTAAACTTTTGTTTCCGGTAGTCACTTACGAATGAGCGATGGTAACGGAAGTTACGGTAACGGATGTTACATATTCGAGGTGTTGTGTTCTCTCCCCGGGGGTGGGGGGAGGGGGTACTCCCAATAATGGCCTATACGGGGAGGTTCCGCCCGAAAGGGGTACATTTTTCAGGCTTCAGGTATACAAAAGGGTAGGGATTTCACAAGTTTAGGTATATGAAAGGGAATGGAAATCTGTCATTTAGGTTTTTAAAAGGCCTTGTATTAAAATATTTCGAACAGACGCAATTTATGCCTGTATTATTTTAAATAATTAAGCGCTACATGAAAATGACAAGAAAAAGTCCTGTTTTAAGTCCACGCCACGTCTTTAAGGTATATGAAAGGGGTACCTTTTTTCAGTTAAAGGTATACGAAAGGGGTACAATTTCTATCAAAATGGTATATAAAAGGGTAAGGGGTTAGAACTCGGGGCGGAGCCTCCCCGTATAAAATTTTTTTGAGTACCCCCCCCCCCCCCCAGGTGGTTCTCTCTCTCCTTACAAAGACAGAAACCGGGATGTATTACTCCACAGATTTATAGAGGGTGGGCACCTCTGTTCTTTCATGGAACATTCTGCAGCCATCGAATCAATATGTTCGCAAAACACCAGTAAACGGAAGTTGCATCCTTAACCATACGGTGCTTTTTGGCCTTATTTGACACCAAGTTGCTCTTTATCGCTTCCAAGAAAGGGAACACGAGTATCATAGTCGGGAACAGTATTCAAAAAAAAATAAGTCTTTAGCCCTAGAGAGAGCTTTTACAGGAATTTCTCAAGTAGGCAATCAGTGATTTTATTTCAGTAACGGAAGTTACACAAAAATCTGTGGTCATCAGTTGTTCATTATCTGCTACTCGACATTTGATGTGCAACACCAAATATTGCTGTTAGTAACAAGCTTACAAACACTCTTTTTTTATAAGAATACAGTTTTTCTGACCCCCTTATTTTTCTGCTGATTTTAGGCTAAAATATTCTTATAAACATTCTTAAAAAATATCGTTTGACATTTCCGTTTTAGCAAGTATTGGGTAATCAATTACAAGTGTTTGGTGTCCAGAATTGTTTCGTGTTATATTGTGCACATGTAACATTGCTTTTGGTTGCAGCCTGGCCGTTTTGGCTTTAAACAAAGCATTCCTCACAAAGATAAAGTGACGGAAATGAAAATATCTGATTTTGTTTCAACTAAAAACATTTTTAATTGTATTGTATTTACAAATCTTCAACTCAAAACTATATTCTTTTCAAAATCTCAGCCTCAGGTTTATTCTTAAAATATTCTTAAAAATTCGCCAATTTCAGCCTCAATATTCTTATAAATTAGATTCTTATAGAATAAAAAGAGTGTACCACCAGGTTATTTCAAACCATTACATTCTTACTAAGAGGTAGTTCTAGTGCTTTTATTCATTACCTTCTACAGTGGGGTGCCTTGTGGACATCGTGAAAAGCGGGATTTTGGGGTATTTGTAATCTTATTATGGAAAAATGGTAAATGATACCAAAAACTTCGCAGTTTGGGTAAAAAACCTTTCACGTACACTCTTATGTGGGGTTAAAAATTTCAAGTTTCAGCTGGTTTTACGGCCACCACAGGCAAAAATTGGCTATTGGCCCCACTTTCTATGGAATGGGTACTTGGAACACGGGACTGGGAACGACATGGCATATGCCTAAAACAGAAAGTCTTGATGCCATTTTTATGTAGCTTTTAATAAATTAATTAAAATGTTACAGCCATAAGGTGTGCCTGTTTGAAATATTTGATTTAAAAGCCCTATGACCGATATCCCTACCCTTTCATATACCTAAACTTGTCAAATCCCTACCCATTTATATACCTGAAGCATTAAAAACGTACCCCTTTCGGACACAGGGCTCAGATGACTCAAATTTGTCCGCACTTCAAAATTTCTACCGTGCAAAGCGACCTTCTAAGCGATCTTGTAAGCGTACGTGATCCAGTGCCGTCATGCGATGGATTGTCACAAGATATATGTTTACAGATCTAGATCGCACCCTAATGCGATCACCAGACACTCTGCAAACAGATCCCCCGGGCCCGGGAGGGGGTACTCGAAAAAGTTTTGTACGGGGAGGCTCCGCCCGGAGATCCAACCCCTTACCCTTTTATATACCATTTTGATAGAAAAGGTACCCCTTTTGTATACCTTTTATTGCAAAAAGGCACCCCTTACATATACCTACACGACATCACATTTACCAAAAACGGGAAGTTTTCTTGTTATTTTTTATGTAGCGCTTAATAAATTAAGACGATACAGCCAAAAGTTGCGTCTGCTCGAAATATTTAATGTAAAGGCCTTTAAAAATATCATTATGGCAGATTTCCCTACCCTTTCATATACCTAAATTTGTGAAATCCCTACCATTTTATATACCTGGAGCCTGATAAAGGTACCCCTTTCGGGCGGAGCCTCCCCGTATAGGCCATTATAGGGAGTACCCCCCCCCCCCGGGAAACAGATATCCATGACAGCGCTGGATCTCGTACGCTTACAACAGTTTACAAGATCGCTTAGAAGACTTTAGAAGAGCGTTGAATTTGCACGGTAAAAAGTTTGAAGTGCGGACAAATTTGACTCCTCTGAGCCGTGTGTTTTGGGCGGAGCCTGTTTTGAAACAGTTAGAATACTCTAATGCCAGATCACTGCGCTGAACAAATGTGCGTGACTTCAACACGCTGTAACGGTCACGCAAACCATTGATTTGGGTATTTCTCATTCAGCTGTCACATGCCCGATGTTATCCCGCACGTTCAGAGGTGATGGATGTTTACAAAATAAAGTGACACGATGCTATCCGTCGTGAAACGGTTTAGTCTGAAATGGACATTTTAGACTAGAAACGGCTCTGATATAATGAAAAACTGCAATATCACAGCGACAGACCGATGAGTGGTGCCGGATCTCTTGAAGACCTGGATCAGTAACTTAGTTAAAACAGAAAATATAGACGGCAAACTGATCCTGACGGCGTAAGCGGTCAAAAATAAACAAAATGGATAAAACAACTCTTGTCGATGAATTCTTTGTTATAATTTTGTGAGTTTAACTAAAGGGACGGCATCTCCGGTTGGTAAATAAATGTTCTCGAGCGCCGTCAACCCAGCCACCAAACGCATTTTTATTTCAAAGCGGTGAAGTTTTAATACCTGGCTGTACAACTACAAATATTAAGCAGATGTTTTTCACGCCTCGTGGAAATCCGAGTCTCGTTTTTACCGCCAGCTATCCGGCCCGGAGGGGTGTATACTATATTATGCAAAAAAAGTCAGTTAACGTAAAATATATTCTCGAATTAGCGCACAGCTTCAAATAAGCGCCCCCTTCGAATTAGCGCCCCTCCTAAGACTAAAAGTATTTGGCTTACCTGAAAACTAGCTTGTACGTTCCTGTAGATTTTGAGGGTCGTATCTGCAGGAAGCGTATGTCCACATTAAATATTGTATTGTATTTTTTTAATTAATATGACAAAACAGTACCAATTTTATTTAAAGTCCTTTAAAGGTCACATGCAACGAAATTTGATCAAATTTTATTTAAGACTCATTTTGACTTTAAATGAAAGGAAATACTGTGAATAATCATAATATGAAGTTTTAAACGATTTGGTTAAAACGTCGCTGAGATATTCGACGTTAAAGATAGCCCTTTATCTTCGCTTCACAAACGGAACGGTTCGGAAAAGCTTCGGAAAATTGTCGGAAATGGATTTTGTGACGTCACATGTGGCGAGCTTCGACGCGCGAAGATGCAGCAAAGTGCTGTTGTCTCTACCAGGTCTGCAGCACGTTTTGGCATTTAAAATCCCGATAAAGCCAGATGACCATTCGAAATATCTTCTTAAAGACGAGGAAGATGCAAGGAATGGTTAAGATCGACGAAAAAGAGAGGATGTTTATGCCAAATGCACGCTGGCTTTGCTCAGCAAATACAGCATCATCCGACATGTTTTTTTCAGAAAGCTACCAGCAGAATCTTGCACTTTGGTCCGAGTTCCAGCCCTAGAAACTTCGAATGAGACCTGGCGCTTCTCTTCTTATTACGAACTTGGAAAGAAAGCCGTTAATCCAGGACTTATGCGAAATCGTTTGCGACAAAATGCAGAATTCGAAGGTAAAGTCGCTAATAAACTTAACCCATTGTCTGGGAACCCCAAAGTTGTACTTTCTTGTATCATATTGAACTTAGATTCAGACACTACTTTCTTAACCTGACCCTAGTCGCTTCATAAACTTCTACCAAAACTATAACTTTACTGTTTGCGTCAAATATTGTGAATCGCGAGGCTGGTATTAAAAATATATTTTTTATTACAGGAAGGAACTTTTGCATGAATTTACTAAGTTACAAACAAATCTTTTATGTTTATGTTTCTTTTAACTTAAAAATGATATTCCCTATATTGCTTAGATCGTCTAAAAAGCTAAATCATACATGCAGTCATTGAAGGAAAATAATGCTTTTAATTTACAGTATTGTGTACAATGAAACACTCGTTTCAATGTTTGTTTAATGCATTCATAATAATTTCAAATATAAAGTTTATATTTGAAATTATTATGAATGCTAAATATAACAACGAAAATACCCCCGACTGAACATTGTTGGTGCCCAAGAAAAGGTTTATATTTTTCATGTAAACTACATGTATGTGATGAGTTTTTTCACTTGTAAAGGCCAATTACCTGATTAAATCATTTGTTGTTCAGCTCTGCATTAACTCCAGTTCAGTCCAGTACAATGACTGTTGCATTGCATAGCACTCATTATAAGCTGCAAATCAGGCTTCATTGTGGCCAATAAATTGGTATCAGGGTAGCAAAGGGGGTGTCGTGATCCCGTTTCACGCACAAATTTTAACCAAATTCACGCGTCACGTTTACTTGAAACAGCAGAATTCACGAATCCCGTATTTTTTCTAGCTATTTTCATGCGTCACGGTATAATTTTTACCCTATTTTCACGCGTCACGGACAAATTTTTGCCCTTTTCACGTGTCACGTATAAACCCTTTGCTACCCTCTGGTATGTGCAACTGAATGGTAATTTAGTTTTAGTTCAAGCTATTTATGAGAAATCTAAGGCATAAACTCGACCAGATCAGCTAACTTTTTTTGTCTAGCACTTTTGTCATGATCGAACTACTGGCTCAGGAGAATCTACATCCAGATTGTAGGTGTGTCATGACAATTTATTTCTGAAATTAACTCTTCATAATTTTGTCTGCCCCAAATCTGTTGACCTTTTCCAAATTCCTCAATAACAGCTTTAGACATACTCCCTTTCAAAATTTATATGGGTATTTTAGGTGCCCAAGACCCCCTCCCCCACCGCTGGGGGTACTCCCATACTCCCATAGACTTTCCAAAAGTTGTTCGCTTCTCGTTTCCGGTTTGGTGGTAGTAGACCCTGGGGCGAACCGGGTGCGGAGCTCTTGCACTCCACTCTTGAGCTCTCGGGCTTCGCGCTTTGTGAGCTTAACTTGTAAGCAAGCCTAATACTCCCATCTATGAGCTTGATAGGAAAATGCAAGTGTGCTGCTGTGTGTTTTTCAAGCAGATGAGTTTAAGATGGAATAGTGATACAATAGTTTGGGGTAGGGTAGGGATTTTCAGTGTATAGTCTAGCATACTATGATAGGGTACTGCAAAATAAGCTGAAAATGGTCTGGGATAAGGTACGGTTACAGAGTCCCAGCAGCGCACCCCTACTCAAAAATAAAAAGAGTACTTTCCCCCTTTCCTCGAGGCAAAAGAGTATTGTTTTTAGTCATTCTGAAATTGGGTATTTTTAAGATTATCAATTTCTTTGTAAACTTGGAAATAGTTTTTTGAAGCACCTACTGTTTGTATTCATCCCTTGGTCTGAGATAAGGTGATAAATTACAAGCAGTGCATGCAGAGGCTATAATGTCTCCTTTGGGGGTCTTGGAAAATCACTGCACTGATAGTTTGATTGTCATCTAGCTGCTTATCATTTAGCTCGTTTTTGAGCTTTAAGCACTTAAAGTGAAAATTAAGGGTAATTTTGACAGATTTTACTGTTGCTATGGTTACCAGTGACAAACTACAAATGACCACAACTTGTTCGGCAATGATGGTACATTTGACATGTTTGATAAAATAATTGCAGCATAAACTGACAAATAATTAGTACTGACCCATCATAGTAATAGGCTGGAAAGTACTGGAAACTGTTATCAGCTTCTTACACATGCATTCAGTGAACTTGCATCGCCATCTCTCTGCATCCATTTTTTAACATTGTCTTAAAATGTGCTGTTTTAAGTGACCGATACTGGTGTTGGTTTCATGCAAATGAGCGCACAAAATCGGAATGTCATGCTAGTGGGCTGTGATTGCTTGATTTGGATCTGTGTTGTTTGTACATGTCCAAAGATGGATGTTGACAAAGGGGCTATGCATTGATGTCCGACCCCATCCAACCATAACAAAAGAACATATTACCCGTTAGTAGTACCAATAAATGTACAAAACAAAGAAGCTGACATAAAATGACAAAATGCATGAACAACTTTATATAAAAATAAATAAGTAAACCTTTATTTAGACATGGAAAGGATTAAAGCTAGAAGCTTGTGGGGCAGTGTATTCCTAATCGAAATGGAATTTGGAAGTGTTAATTTTTGTGGAGGGGAAAAACTGGAGAACCCAGAGAAGAACCCTCAGAGCAAGGCCAAGAATGAACAACTCAAATCAGGGAATCGAAATACCGGTAGGGCCAATTGGTGGGAGGCAAGGACTCTCACCACTGCGCCATCCCTGCTTCCTAGCATATTTTATAATAATGCAGCATTGACAAAATCTCATGATTGTACATACAAGGATGTGTAAGCAAGGACATTGAAACACAAAACAAGGTGTAAATTGTTCCCTGCTATCTGTTCCAGTGTCAGGTCCTGTGCCAGCACACAAGTTAGATCTTAAGAAATGCAAGTTGCCATAAATTACTGTTGAAATTGTTATCTTCGACCTACACCCCATCTACTTAAGACAATTCCCTTTTCAGAGAATTATCAGTAAAATCAACTGAAAAATATAAGGACCAGATTACATAGATGAATTAGTTAAAGGATAAAATAATCACCTAGGTTAATAATTCAGCAAATAAAGAACAATATTTATACCAGGCATAATTCTGATATTTGAAGCTAAAAGGCCACACAGTCACGGTATTTAATTTCATTCTTTAAAAATAAATTATTTGGCTGAGGGGAATGAGCTATTGATTCTTCAAGCTGTGTTATTTTAGAGAACACACTCAGCTCGGGCAATGCTACAAACAGTGTACAAATAATTCCACATTGCAATCCTTTTGAACAAAAGCAAGACAATACTTCAACTTAAGATTCAACTATTTATTTATTTCAAATTCTTTGAAAGCCGTTTTCATTATATTTATTAGGCTCACCAATATATCTGGCCATATTCCTTCGTTGTTGGTGCATGTAGATGTTGCCGGATTTAAACGCCATCTTGTTCACTCGCAGAGTCGGAATTAATCACTCGAGAAATCGATTTATTCCTTGCCAGACGCCGTTAGTTCGAACTGATATGGCTGTATTTAGACTTTTCGAAGGCTTGAATCAAAGTCTCCATCGGTTTCAACTAATGGCTGTTCCAGAAACTCTGGAAATCCATCGAACAAACCCAAGGATTTGCAAGGATCGCTCAAAACACGTGAAAACTTGTTCGCCACACCTGACGTCACAAATACTTCTATTCGATTCCATTCCACGCGCGGCCATTTTTGGTTCGTTTTCGTGAAGTCTTCGGAAATCGTCGGATTTTCATCTGCTAAGCGCCACAATCAGCCACAATTCGCACAAAAACTATTTCTGAAAGTTTATTATCATTAGTACCTTCATAAACGACAGGTTTGAGGACAAAAGAAAAAAATTCCAATTTCGTTGCATTTGACCTTTAAGTGAAAGTTGCACAGGTTGACTTCTCATTTCCTCGAGGAAAAAAAAGGGTCGCCTACTACCTCTCGGAACGAGTTAATTTATTGGTTCTTAAGGTGGCTGGTAATAGTCAAGTCAGAATTAGACATGCCCATCTTTGGGATTCTATCACAGCTATACCAATAATGTTAAGGAAAATCTTTTAGCACAAACGTAAACAACATTTACCAATAAACAATTTGAGGTCATAGTGACATCAAAATCTGTTTCCACGGCAACGCCACATGAGGTTAAAGATACACTATCTTGGACCTTTCGAGGCTAATAACTCAAAAACTACTTGGTGAAAGTTCTTCTTTTTCACATATTTTTATCCAACTGACAGAATAAACATTTTTGCAAATTTTTAAAAAAATCTCTCAAAAGGATTCGGAGGTACGTTATTTTTGCATAAATTTAAGGTGGCTCTGAACATTTCTGACAGGATTTTTTTAAAAATTGCCAGATTTTTTCTTTTGTCCTTTAGACAAAAACTTTTACCGTCTAGTTTTAGAGTAATTAGCCTCAAATGGTAAAAAATAAAGTATCTTTGAGAACTTTTGTAGTTGCCATGGCAACGAATTTTGATGTCACAGGGACTCCAATTTATTTATAAGTAACGCCTTTACAAGGATGTTCTGAAAGTTAAACCTCAACATTACAGGTGTAGCAGCAATAGAATGCCAAAGACGGGAATATCTATACTACTACGAGCCACCTTAAAACAATAGATAACAGGTGACAACAATGCCCCTAGCCCTGAATAACAATAGGTAAGGTAAAGTCTGCTTCGAGCCTAGTGGCCCATACAGGCCGGAGCTTATCCCGGTTTCCGTAGCATTAAGCGACTAGGAGTATTCCTAATCCCCCCTGGATGGGATGCTAGTCCATCGCAGGGTTACCCCCCAGCAGTAAATACGCCGGTACCCATTTATACACCTGGGTGGAGAGAGGCACTGTCGGAGTAAAGTGTCTTGCCCAAGAACACAACGCAGCGTCCCGGCCAGGCCTCGAACCCGGGCCGTTCGACTCGGAGGCGATCGCGCTAACCATTAGGCCACCGCGCCTCCCAGCGGGCGTTTACAGCGGGCGAATGAAAATAGAGGTTCCAGAGAGGTAGTGTCTTACTGAAAAAAAAAAAAATGTGAGTGCATAGGCGTTTCACTCGTAAAACTTCGAGCCTAATCGCCGGTTTCTTAGCTTGTTATTGCCTTGATTCCTGTCTGTCTCCAGTGACTTCAAACACCACCTAACTAAGAACCTCTTAAGAACATTTTATGCTCAAGTTTCACAAAAAATGTTACAGTACGTAGGTTCACTAAAAATAAAGCTTAAGTCATTTTGAGCTATTTTGAGGGTAAAAATTAATAAACAAAATAAGCGCCCCCATCAAATAAGCGCTCCCTTCGAATTAGCGCCCCTCTATCGCCTCGGAAAATGAAGTAAGCGCCCCGGGCGCCAATTCGAGCATTAACAGTACGCCATTCCTAACTGGTGCAACCCCCCCCCCCCCCCCCCCTCCTAGGAAAAATCCTGGATGTGCCCCTGACTCGACTCGATCTCGGAGTTGTTGATTCGAGACTCGATACTTGAAGTGTTCGAGTTTTGAATGAATGAATGAATGAATGAATCACTTTATTTAAACACGATAAATTTATCAGCAGAGCTGGAGGGGTCGTGTACTCAAATTAGTTAATTACAGAATAAAATTTATATGCATCCTAAAATATCTAAACTATAAACTTCGTTTTTCTATATATATATATTTACATTATATGCATGCTTCATTGAATTTCAGAATTTAACTTATTAATAATCTTGGAGGATTAAGGAACCGGTCAAGTCGTTTGAGATATCGAGTCACTGTTAACTTTCATTTGACCGGTGCTACATCAACTTTTATAATGGGTGAATCACTTCAAGATTTCCTTCCCCTTGATTCCTGACTTAACGAACACAATTAATATATAGACTTAGGCAAGCCTAAAAGCGGAGCTCCCCGGTTATATGCCTTTTACAGTTTTTTAGAATGATTTTTTATTCGTGTTATTTTCTTTATATATATATATTATGTATTGTTTTTCATCATGAACAACAGCACCAAATAAAAGTAAAAATAGTTGATCAATCAAAAGAGGATGATCATCTAGCAGTTTGTGCATAACCTCCCAAAGATATATAAACTCTCAAAGAGAAACTAGAACAAAGAAAGCGTTGCTCTAGAAAATATCCATACACCCACCATAACTGGTATGTTATAGCTGTACATAGCATACAACTGGAAAGTTTTGCATGTAGCTTGTCCCACCCCCCCCCCCCCCCCCAAACGGGGGCCCTATCGGAACAGTGACAGTATTATTTCCCGATACTATAAATAACAGCTGTCTGCTAGCAAACCGGAGTAAAAGCCAGCCGCAAGCAAAATAGTGGCATTTATCATTTTGCCAAATAGGTTCCCCCAAAACGATAACACCATTTTCCCTTCATATGAGTCCCTTTGTCCTTGAGGGGCTTCACTTTACTTAATTGCATGTAAACTAAGAAAAATTCTGGACAGGCAGACATACTGTTTGTTAGTCCTAAACTCAGGTATAGTCTGTATAGATTGTTTGGCAAAATTTTTACCATGCATTGCTTGTATATTAAACCATGCAAGCATGAGCAAAAAATATGGCTATTAAATTAGTTCTACTGAAACAGAAGGCTAAACAACAAATAACTGATCTGTGAGACACACCCACAAAACAAAACAGTTGTGTTTAATGTTTTATTATTTAATGACTGAGTTTGGTTTTGGTGAAGTAAAAATTTGCCTAATAACAGCATATATTTTATCAGTTATTATTGTATTGCAACATGTGAGATTAATTTAGAGATTGATGAACTGTGTATCTCATTATCATGATTACTGTTCTTCACAGTGTGGGCACTGGGGATTAAATGTTTGGGTAGGTAAAGCCTGCTGTTGAGCCAAGTGGCTCATCACGCTGGAGCGTAACCAGGTTTCTGAAGCATTATTAAGCGGCTAGGAGTACCGTATTTATTCGATTTAGCGCCCAACCTCGAATAAGCGCCCACCTCGAATAAGCTCCCGCCCTGAAGGTAGAAAAAAGTAAATAAGCGCCCAGCCTCGAATAACCGCCCACCCCCACCCCTCTAAATTGAGGGCACAAGAGGAATTCTAATTATTGTTGAAGTTGAGATTAAAATTGACTAACTACTATTAAATGACTATGCCGAAAAACGAGTTTTTTTAGCTTTTTTACTGAAACTTTTAATGAATATTTAATTTCAGCTTTCGTACACCTTCACATTTAGTTATTATAATTGTTGTTTTCTTGCAAAATAAACGTGCTACTTGCTTAAAATGGTGAAAATTTAATAAGCGCCCAGCCTCGAATAAGCGCCCACCCGCAAGGTCCAAAAATTTAATAAGCGCCCAGGGCGGTAAATTGAATGAATATGGTATTTCTACTCCCCCTGGATGGGATGCTAGTCCATCGCAGGGTTAACCCCCCCCCCCCCCTCCCCCAGCAGTAAATAAGCCGGTACCCATTTGTACACCTGGGTGAAGAGAAGAACTATGAGAGTAAAGTGTCTTGCCTAAGAACGCAACGTAGTGCCCAGGCCAGGTCTCGAACGCGGACCGCTCGATCCGGAGTGCAGCACAATAACCATTGGGTCACCACACCTCCCACAAATGTTTGGGTAGCCGGATGATTTTTATATTGTGTTGTCAGAGATCCCTTAAGAAATACGTACATATGCATGGTTGAACCTTATCTGACTCTATTTCATTAACTTTAAAATTACCCCTGACCACATAAATTGTATTTCACACAGAGTACATAAGTATTACCGGTAGTTGTACATGCAATGAAGAAATAATATATTCTGATTGTTCATTTATCTCTCTCTCTGTGTCTGCAACTCTCTGTGGAAATTCTGCTACTCGTGTTAACCCTGAAAAAGAGAAAAAATAACAGATACCATTTTGTTGATGATCATTGACATCAAATGAATATTTATAATTTTAATTGAATTTATTCAGAACATTATACAGATACATAAAAAAGAGAGTTATTTCTCCAATTTTTGCATGGGCCAGGGAATGTGTTGGGTGATACATGTATGTTTAGAACCAAAAAGTCCTTTTAGAGTGAGTGTGTCAGCAAACCTTTTTTTACCTACTGAAGACACTAATAGTGCTATCAATAAGACCCGGCACATGGCGAGGCTTTGATGAATGTTTTGGGGTGTGAAACACCGGCTTAATTCAAGAGTTCCCTACAAATGTGTCTTTTGAGACTCTTATAATTATTTATATCTGACAGGTGCTGTTGAAAGTACTGTGATTAAGTCCAGGAAAGCTTACATATTCTCCCTAAAACTTTTATCAGGGATATAGCTAAGAAAACACTAAGCCGGCTCATCAACAAGCCCAGCTGGCTTTTCTGGCCTAAGCAGCTCCAAAATTTTACTAAGTCTTTGTGTTCATGTAAAATTTCAGCTGAGTTTAAGTTCTATTTCTACATTTACCTGGTACCACAACAAGACAATGTATGTTAAGTTAGGGCTTGAGCTTATTAGCTATTAAGGTTTAATTAAGATATTAACAAAAGGAATTCAAACACAACAGGTCAATTTGCACTTCTCCCACAAAATCTTTACAAGTATTTTGGTATTCCCTTGACTGTTTTCCCTGCACTGAAAACAAAATTGATACATATCAAAAACCTGTAAAATTCTTAACAAAATTCCTGGCAAAAAGTATGGAAATCCTAACAGCAAGTTTTAGAAAGACAACAGATTTACCAAAATAAATGATAACTTCAAACTGCATCTTACACCCTACATAAATACTTCTCACTGAAATTGACCTCAAAAAACTTGTTGTACATGTAAATAAATCATACATGTATGTATTATTTACTTTTAATTATATAATCCTCGAGTCATCGCAGACAGGCCCATTTTGAACTTATTTTTTTTACGATCAAAAACTAATCCTACTTCTCTTGTAGAAAAAAATTGGCAAAAATATTTGATTTAGTCACTGCTTTAAGTTGGAAAACTTTGAAAGGCTTAAAGAATTGTACGAGTCAATTTGTGCAACCTTCAAGACAGCAATGCTCATAACCACAGGGCTAAAAAAGTACCCTCTGATTGTCTGGGGCAAGTAGATTTTTCTGTCAAGCAATTAATTTTTCGTGCCTGTTTGCGTAATAGGTTAAAAGGCCCAGGCAAGTCGTCTACATGTAAATTATACAGTCACAAGTTTACTAAGAAACACAATCATGCACAGTCCTAGGCAAGCAAAATTTGAGAGCTGCTTGTTAACCACAGGGCAATCTGGAATTTATTTTTTTCCAAGCCCTTATCCTACATTATAACTTCAGGATCAGTTTCGTTGTTATAACTTAAGAAAATTTCATGATCTTTCGCATAACATTTTAGAATCTGTGCTATATTCTTTTATGTACCATATTTATTCGATTAAACGCCACAGCGTTTATTTAATTTTTCGTGATTCGAGTGCGGCGTTTATTAGAGGGAAGCGTTTATACGAGGGCGGCGTTCATTTAAAATTCAATTTATTTCTTGTACACAATAGTATGGTAACTGAATATTTAAATTTAAAAAAAACCGGAAACATGTTTTAGTGCATGCCTGAAAAGTCAATTTCAATACCTTAAAACCTAATTTGTTACAATCAAGAAAAACAATTCTGCGGTTTTGCAAGAACCTGCAAATAGGCAAGCAACTAGGCGCGTTAAAAACCTTCCTTTCTAAAGGAAAACAAAGCCTCAAAAATAATTTGCGATCGATATAACATAAATAAGTTTACAGAGTGATTTTATGACTGTGAAAATCAATTGAGCCTTTTTATACGGAAATTACGCATAAGCTTTTTGGTGGCCGAGAACTGGGCCCACAAAAGGAGATTTTATTTTTATTATTGTTCGGGATAATTAATTATTAACCGGTCGATAGCTTTACAACAAAAAGCTGAATAATGTAGAAAGCTCTGGGAGAAATGTCAAGTTTCTTTGGTTATTCTGAGGAAAGAAATACCAGTTTACGTCTAAAGTGGCCGAGAACTGGGCCCCATACTGTATTGCATCTGACTCGACCACATTCTTACAAATTTTCATGTAAATTTTGTTCTCTACTTGTTCTGTACTCTTTCCAACGTTTAAAAGTGGTGTGTTCTTCCTACTTCGGTGATTTAACTACAGAATAAACAAATTAACGCGGATAGGAAAAACCAGAAGTAAGGTATGCTTTGAATACAACTCGTGTTTAAGACAAAACGAATTTCAGTTCATTAAGTCTATGTCCTTGTTTGACATACCGGTACACGACTGAGAGCTAGAACCCAGCTTCGTTTAAAAATGATGTATTAGGTTGAATGCTGGTTAATCTAAATACCAAAGACTTTTCTAATCTGTTAAAAAAATGAACATCAATAGCTCACCTTGTTTTCGTAAAGGAATGTTGTCTTTGACCGTCTTTGCTTCAAACTCACCAAGAAGCTTGGAAGATTTCCATTTCGATCGGCCACAATCTTTACTCCTCTACTAACTATGGTTGTCATCGCGGGTGAAACGAGGAATATATCCAGAAATAATGTATCTGTAATAAACCTTCGTGTGCTTTTCAATCGCGGAGTCTTCATGTTTAGTAGTGAACTCATGCGTACGCTTGGTAAATCAGCATGCTGTGAGATTGTTTCCTGACTTTTCACACAGCGGACTTCCCCAAGTTAGTCTCCCCTTCATGTAATTCTAACATTGTCAACAAGAGCTAAGAATGATTTTTTTTCCTCGCGTTTAAAACTTCCTACTATATAAAGCTTTATAGCTGAGTAGAAATCGTTTTTAAAAAACTTTTTTTCTAAGGCCTTGATAGTAATGATTTTTCCCGCCGAAAGACGCGGGTTGCCACCGGAGCCTAGCTCATTCCCAGGCCTAATCCGTGCGTACGGACGGACGTACATACGCGACAACCAAAATTTCTCGGTTCGATAGGATACCATTTGCCCTATCTGTTCCCTTGTACCCGCATGTTACCAATGGAGCTACGCTACGCGCCTTCGGCGCGTGAGAGCTCCGCTATTAATATAGCCAAACATAGACTTTCTCAATGCCCGTTTCCGGCAGGAGCCCTTTTTGTCGCTCAAAAGAGTCCACTTGTGGCACGTCTAAGCCAAGCATTAATGTTGTTTCTGTCGAAGCATGTTCATTTGAAAACCCGTTTGGAGGTTCTTAATGACCACTGTGTTTATTAAGAGATATAATGCGATTGCGCGATGCAGTCGTTGTGTCACCCACAAATAACCACTGCTCACCACTAGAGTTCTCAGTAGCTCAGTGGTTATAGCGTCCGACTAGTGCACGGAACGTCGTGAGTTGAAATCCCATCTGTGAACTCAGAATTTTTTTCTGTTTTCATTTTCTCCACACATCATTCCATTATTATTAATTGACGTCATTATTGTTTCGAAAATTGTGCTATATAAAAAGAGGATAATACAAGGTTGCGCGGAGATATGAAATTTATCTTCTCGTGTTCAAAACGATATCTCACTCGTTCGCGGTACCAGCAACCTTCTATTATTCTGTTTCTTATATAAACCTACTAGTTACGATGTTTTTAACGATTTTCCGAAGATTTCCGACCATTTTCCGAAGATTTCCAAAATGTTGTCCGAAGGTCGTACGAATGTTTCCGAACGTTTTTCGAAAATTTCCGAAGATTTCCGAGGAAGATAAGAAGATGTTTCGACTTATTATCGATAAACTTTGGCTCATTGAGCATTGAAAAATGGCGAACCTTGCGAGCTGATTGGTCAAAAATGATATCACACGTGTCGATATCATTATTATCCACACATGTGTGATATTATTTTTATCGATTTGCTGCCACGTGCTAAACCACTGCAGTTTATGTAATAAATTATGTTAAATATCGTTTTGACCTTGGAAATATCTAGAATGCAATGGCGAAACCACATACTATTAAATGGGGCGGTAGACAAGCTATTAATTAAACTGTTTGAGACATTTCATTGTCAACCAGTTTAAAAATATCTTTGTTATTTACTAATAAGTTCAGCCTTCAACGACCCTAACTGAGGTTGAATCATGCGACGTAATAAGAGGTCTCTAGAAAGCGCATGTTTGACAGCTAGTATAGCCTAGCTCTACTGAAAAGAAGAGGATGAAACACTTCGACTTTTCCCAGCCCTAGATTCCTGACTTAATGAACGGGAAGACGAGTCTTATTTATATATTTTTTTTTTTTTGAATAAATATTACGCTCCAGCGTTCCCTTAATTAAGCGGCTTTAACTTGGATCATGCGAGTAGGAGACTTAACTGCTACCATTTGAAATGCTCCAGTAGACGTTTGAAATTGCAAAACTAGAATTTTCCGAACGGTGCCATCTTTTTAATGAAAATTGTCATATACTACACCGCAATCCTTTTAAGGAACCAGTCGACTGAGAGAGACAAATTGCCCGAGGAGTTCTTCAGTCCAGTGATCAAACAAAAAGGACGCTAAACTCGGTACTTAAGTTTGATGCTGTCTCGAACAGCTAGTCATCTTTAGCTAGTTTATTATTCTAATCATTTTTCACTTAAAACTGAAGTTCGGTATTTTAAACATCAATTTTATACTGTTACCATTTTCTGCTTTTTATCATGTTAGCGCATTGAGAATTTTATTTATAATAAATGCGCAAAAAAGAACCTTTTTATTATTATTTATATTTGTATTATTATTAGTAGTATATAAACAAGTGTTTCACGCAGTATGAGAGGTTTGTTTTTCTTTCAAAAGAGAGAATGTACCTAATAAATACATTCGCTTGATGAATAGCAATTGTTTTCTCTTTATATAGATAATTATTAAATTTTCAGCCACGGATATTGCATTTCTAGCATTCTGATTGGTTCACTCAATCCCGGTTGTCAGCTCGTATACCTTAGTTTGACCTTATTTGGAAAATGATTGCGTTACTTTTGCCAAGCTAAAATTTTTCTACGGGAAGCGACAGTTCCATCGGAAAAATGGTTGAAAAACAGCAAATTTGGCGAGGTTTATGAACAAGAAATAATTAGCGGTGCCTACCACAACCACAGAAATGCCATAGTAAAATTAACTACGCAAAACAAAAGGATTGATGCGAAAAGTTTTATTAATAATACTTACTTGTAAACACACAACAAGAGCGAGTCAATAAAGTAGAAAAGCAGCAAATAATTTACGAAAGAACGGCAACTGACTGACACAGTTTCATTCAGTGTACGTCATAAAACTAAGTAGGCTCAGCACTTCCGTAAAGTTTGTTACCTTTCAATCTTGGTTTTGTCCAGACTTCAACAAACCTGTTCCACTTTAAGCTGAATTTCGCTTCAAATAATATAGCAGTCTTGATGACAGCCGTGGAGCCGTATTAAAAGAAGTACAATGTAAACACTTGCTTCGTTCGACTTGCACAAGACTTGTAGTTTCCAGAAAAGCTTTTGCTTCGGATCTTCTCGTAAATCTTAACTGTTGTCACAATTTCCAGGATATTTAGACGACTTTAGAGGGGACTGTTCGAGGAAAATCTTGGAAAGAAAACTCTCTGGCTCGCTTTCCTCGTATGTTTCATTCAACTCAAGAAGTGAACACCGCGCCAGAAATTTTCGCGCCTCCTCATACTATCACTTCGTTTACATCAAAATGAAATGTCCAGTCGATTTAAACTTGAGAAGAATTTAATAAAACAATTATTCCATTCGCCCTTGTTGGATACGAGTCGTTATAGCCAACTCGGCGCTTCGCGCCTCGTTGGCTATTTACCACCTCGTATCCAACGCGGGCGCATGGAATAATTGTTAACTATTCGTTTCAGTATGGCATGCGTGAGCTCATTTCGAAAAGTGTTCTGTATATGTTAAAAATATTCCGACAGTCGTCTTGACCTTGGAAATATTGAGCACGTAATGGCGAAGCCACATACCGTTGTAAAAGGCGCGGCAGACTGCCTATTAATTAAATTGTTCTAGACATTTCATGATCAACAAGTAAGGAAATTTCTTTGTTATCTATAAATAAGTTTTGGGCTCTAGCGTCCCGTAAAACACGCGATGCAATGAAAGGTCTATACTGAGAAAGCGCTTTTATCAAGAAAGCGAAGTTGTGATCTGATTTAATTAATATTTCAGTTAGTTATTCACGAACTTATCGGACTAAAATTAGACCAGGCTGTAGGTCCAAGTTTTTCCTTCGACGACCAGGGGCTCTCTCTACCAAGTATCCTTATCATGAGCTCCTAAAATAGTAAGCCTCTAGGGTTTTAAAAAAATATTCCACGATAATTGATCTGGATCTTTTTGGCAAAAAAGAAGGCTTTGCTGCCCTTTGCTGTATATTTTGTCACGCTTTACTTCACGAGAATGAGAAACTTTGTATATGTGAATCCAACGGCGTTCGGTTTATTTAAAGCTGTTTGAGTTGACTGGCGGATAACTTGACTGCAGCGAGGATTGTGTATTTAGCAGGATCTTACCCACTCAAGTTAGAGTGATATGAAGACCTTTCTTGTTTTGTGCGTTTCGCTTTACCTTGTCAAAGGTATGTTTTACTTTTATCTTTGTTCAGCCAATTCAATTTTGCATGGCTTAAATAAGTGTTTCGTTGTGAATTCTTGACGTGGTCGAAAAATAGCTGCCATTACGTAGAATCAAATCTTTATTTTATGAAAAAAAAAGTTTTAGAAAAAGCTTTTTAAAGCATTTGGGAAGAAACAGTCGTTAGTCGCCTTTGATGAGCCACAGTTTTACTCGCATTCGCAAACAACGAGAACGGAGTTGAAAATATATTTTACCTTTGATTACACGAAACCACCGCAAACTTCAACTAATTATACTTTGGCTCCCGTGGACTGAAAAACTCGAACACCAAACTCGAAAATTTATAGAACCCACTTTGTGCCGATATATGTCAGGTACACTCGCGCCTTAAAAAAGTTGACACCTTGGGACAAGTTTTATTTTCTTTTTTTAGTTAGGTTTATACAGTAGAACCCCGGTAACTAGTTCAAGTAGATAGTTCGAGTTAGCGGGGTTTCGAGTTATCGGGCTCGATTAAGTATTTAATTTGTCTAGTTAATAATTGATAGTTTTATATCGATTTTTTCAGCACTTCAGTACACACAACAGTGCAAATTAAACTTACTCGTCAGAAACTCTCACACGATCATACATTTCTGTGATAAGAGTGGAAAATAACTGTCAGATACGTGATCTATTCGTCACTGATTCGTTGCTCTAATTAAAATCAAATTGCTGTGGAATTTGTTTTAGTGTTTGAATCCGATTACACGACAAAAAGCGCTTATGGGATATCAATGGGCATACGTGGTGAGCTGCAAGAACCACAATTCGAGTTATCGGGGCAAATTTGACCCAAATTTTGATCAAGGGAAACGAAATTAAATTCGAGTTAGCGGGGTTTTCGAGTTATCCGAGTTCGAGTTAACTGAGTAAAAATGACTGAAAAGTAGGTTCAAATCCAAGGGAAATGGAAGTTTGTTCGAGTTAACGGGGTTGTTCGAGTTATCCGAGTTCGAATTACCGGGGTTCTACTGTATATGATACATAAGCTGTAAACTTTTGTATTGTATATCTGTCACGCTTTAATTACTTGATAAGAATCACAACCTTACATGTATGTGCGACTCTAGCGGCGTTCGGTTTTTTTTATCTGAGTTCATTTTCTCCACACATTATTCCACTATTATTTATTGACGTCATTATTGTTTCGAAAAAAATGCTATTTTTTTTCTTATATAAACCTACTAGTTACGATGTTTTTAACGATTTTCCGAAGATTTCCGACCATTTTCCGAAGATTTCCAAAATGTTGTCCGAAGGTCGTACGATTGTTTCCGGATGTTTCTCGAACTTTTTCGAAAATTTCCGAAGATCTCCGAGGAAGATAAGAAGATGTTTCGACTTAATATTGATAAACTTTGGCTCATTGAGCATTGAAAAATTGCAAACCTTGCGAGCTGATTGGCCAAAAATGATATCACACTTGTGTGTATATCATTATTATCCACACAAGCGTGATACCATTTTTACCGATTTACGACCACTCGCTATACCACTGCAGTTTATATAATAAAGTATGTTAAATATCGTCTTGACCTTGGAAATATTGATAACGCAATGGCGAAACCACATAGTATTAAATGGGGCGGTAGACAAGCTATTAATTAAACTGTTTGAGACCTTTCATTGTCAACCAGTGTAAAAATATCTTTGTTATTTATTAATAAGTTCAGCCTTCAACGTCCCTAGCTGAGGTTGAATCATGCGACGTAGTAAAAGGTCTCTAGAAAGCGCATGTTTGACAGCTAGTATAGCCTAGCTCTACTGAAAAGAAGGGGATGAAACACTTCGACTTTTCCCAGCCCTAGATTCCTGACTTAATGAACGGGAAGACAAGTCTTGATTGATAGATTTTTCTATTTATGAATAAATATTACGCTCCAGCGTTCCCTTAATTAAGCGGCTTTAACTTGGATCATGCAAGTAGGCGACTTAACTGCTACCATTTGAAATGCTCCAGTAAACGTTTAAAATTGCAAAACTAGAATTTTCCGAACGGTGCCATCTTTTTAATGAAAATTGTCATATACTACACCGCAATCCTTTTAAGGAACCAGTCGATTGAGAGAGACAAATTGCCCGAGGAGTTCTTCAGTCCAGTGATCAAACGAAAAGGACACTAAACTCGGTACTTAAGTTTGATGCTGTCTCGAACAGCTAGTCAAAACAACGTTAATTGCTTTTTTGTAGTAGTTTACTTAGTCTTATATTTGAATTATTGCATGTTTCATTGAGATCTTTAGCTAGTTTATTATTCTAATCATTTTTCACTTAAAACTGAAGTTCGGTATTTTGAACATCATTTTTAAAGTGTTACCATTTTCTTCTTTTTAGCATGTAAGCGCATTGAGAATTTTATTTATAATAAATGCGCAAAAAAGAACCTTTTCGTTATTATTAATATTATTATTATTATTATTAATATATAAACAAGTGTTTCCACGCAGTTCATGAGAGGTTTGTTTTTCTTTCAAAAGAGAGAATATCCGACCTATTCTGTACTAATAAATTCATTCGCTTGATGAATAGCAATTGTTTTCTGTTTATTTAGATAACTATTCGTTTCAGTATGGCATGCGTGAGCTCATTTCGAAAAGTGTTCTGTATATGTTAAAAATATTCCGACAGTCGTCTTGACCTTGGAAATATTGAGCACGTAATGGCGGAGCCACATACAATTGTAAAAGGCGCGGCAGACTACCTATTAATTAAATTGTTCTAGACATTTCATGATCAACAAGTAAGGAAATTTCTTTGTTATCTATAAATAAGTTTTGGGCTTCAGCGTGCCGTAAAACACGCGATGCAATGAAAGGTCTATACTGAGAAAGCGCTTATATCAAGAAAGTGAATTTGCGATCTGATTTAATTAATATTCCAGTTAGTTATTCACGAACTTATCGGACTCAAATTAGACCAGGCTGTAGGTCCAAGTTTTCCTTCGACGACCAGGAGCTATCTCTACCGAGTCTCCTCATCATAACCTCCTAAAATAGTAAACCTTAGGGTTTTAAAAAATATTCCACGATAATTGATCTGGATCTTTTTGGCAAAAAAGAATGCTTTGCCGCCCTTTGCTGCATATTTTTTCACGCTTTACTTCGCAAGAATGACAAACTTTGTATATGTGAATCAAACGGCGTTCGGTTTATTTAAAGCTGTTTGAGTTGACTGGCGGATAATTTGACGGCACTGAGGATTGTGTTTTTAGCAGGATCTTACCCACTCGAGTTAGAGAGAGATGAAGGCCTTTCTTGTATTGTGCGTTTTGCTCTACCTTGTCAAAGGTATGTTATACTTTTATCTTTGTTCAGCCAATTCAATTTTGCATGGCTTAAATAAGTGTTTCGTTGTGAATTCTTGACGTAATCGAGACATGGCGGAACATTGAATCAAATCTTAATCAAATCAAATCTTGAATTAAATCTTGAATTAAATCTTTCTCAAAAGTTCATTTCAAGGCGACTGTGTAAGAGTAAGGGCCTGTTTACATGATTCCGGAATGACTTTCATTCCGGAACGAAACTCGTTCCGGAATGAAGTTCGTTCTGCATTCACATGACAGAGTCGACCGGTTCAACCAAAGGCATTTTCACGTGCGCGGTTTTCGCGCGAGATCAAAACAACATGGCGCATGTTTCGCGCAAACATGTTTTTGTGCCCATTAATGGCCGTATCTGCGATTTTAACGAGTAATTTGACCATAGAGCTGCTTCTTTGGGCTAAACAGTAAATGCTATTACGTTTTTTCGCTTTGAATTCAAACTGTGGAGTCCGTATGCGGTTTCATGAGTTGCGATTTCATCTCGGAACGAAATTCGTTCTGTGTTTACATGATACCAGAATGAAATGTCATTCCAGAACGAAACTTTCATTCCGGAATGAAAACCGGAACGAACTCATTCCGGAATGACTTGACTTTCGTCTCGGTATCATGTAAACAGATACAGAGAAATGTATGGGGATGGAATGAACTCGTTCCGGAATGAAAGTCATTCCGGAATCATGTAAACAGGCCCTTAGACACGATGCCAGCTTTGGAAGGTCTTGCTTTATGTAACCGTTCGGTTTATTTATTTATTTATTTTTTTTAACAACAACAAAAGTTGAACATGGAGCTGTCAGGCAGAAGTTAGTGAAAGTGTTATGAAAACGTTCAAAATTATATGTGCAAAACAGCATATTTTTAAGCTAATAAGCGCTTTTAATTCCAAAGTTCAAGTCGCTCGATCGGCAGCGTCGGTCGTCAAACCATTCGGGTAGGTCGATGAAGCGAAATAAAACCACAATTCTTGACTCCTTCCAGTGCTTGACTTCAGTTAAACCATCGGCTTAGTTATTTCTCAAAATTACGTTAACTTTGGGGCCTGTTTTCTTTGTTTGTTTGGCCAAAAAACGGTGAATTTTAGCCTTGAAGCAAATGTTGAACAGTTGATTTATTTCTGTTCATCGACTCCCTTACTATGATTGGTTGATTATGTTCATGACGTAAAACCGCGAGGTGAAGAGAATCTACGTTTTAATGTTAAATAAAGCGCTAAATATTACTTTGAAGTGCGTTATTTTCTTTGTGCTGTTTTCTAAAAAAAATAGAAAACATGTTTTCCGTGTTTCTATCGAGTTATAGAAACACTCGTGAAAGTTTGGGAGAACTCGAAAAAGCTGTGGAAACACTCGTCTATCGACTCGTGTTCCCACAACATTTCTCGTTCTCCCAAACTTCCACTCGTGTTTCTATAACTCGATAGAAACACGGAACATGTTTTCTATTTCTTAAATGAATGTGATACCAGCTTTTGAACGGTTCTAATTCAACTTGAGTTGGATAACAAATACTAAAAGACCCTAAAATATTCAATTTGCACATTGTTTATTGTCTTCATAAAAAAAATTGACTCTCTCGTAAACACTGCATGATTTGGTGGCAAGTTTACTCACAGGCAGACCACCCTATGTGTTCGTGGTTAATTATTGTTGTTGACATGAGCAAACAAAAGAAATTTTGAAATCTATAAGGGCTACTGAAAAAAGCTCTGGAAATTACATATCTAAACTACATTTTGCTCTAAAATATCTCAATAAAGTTTAATGAAACGTTTATCGACTCAATTGTTGTATTTCTTCGCCTACACGGGCCGTCTTTTTAACTGATTTAGCCGGTCGAAAACCGGTAAGAGGGAAAGAGGAGACAAGGCTTGCAAGTCGGCGGCCGCCAGCAGCGACCTACTCCACTTCAAACCGGAATTAACGCCAAACTACTGAAAATCTCGCCTGTCTGACGATGGCTACCGATCGGTGAGTTGTTGCTCTATCTCCTCGCCGAATTTTAGCTTCATCCGTCCAACGTTTTCCGAGAAAATCCACGCTGAAATCATGCATACCGCTTTCTCAATATGATCGGTGCTCAACTCAGCGACCAGAGAAATTCCGAACATGCCCGCTGTTTTTTTTTTCGATTAGCTCTGTCGGAATGCGGTCAATAGTCAAAACGGACAGTCCTGTGGAAAGATCTATCCAAACACTATAAGTTGCACGTCACAAAAATCTGCTGACGTGTAAATTGGTGACGTCATAAGTGGTTGAATGGCCTTTCCTTCGAATCCCGGAATAATCCGGACTTAGCATATTGAGGGTTAACCACTGAAACATAGGGTGGTCTGCCTGTGGTTTACTCATTTTAACGTGAAAAAATGATCCTCGCAGTGAGTTGCAAAGAAATTGCAAAGAAAGAAACCAGGAAAAAAATTTGGCTTCAACGGGATCGAACCCGTGACCCCCGCGATACCGGTGCGATGCTCTACCAACTGAGTTATTGAAGCCACACATTGGGAGCGAGGTCAATTGTTGTGTTTTTAGCAGGATTGTACCCACTTGAGTTAAGAGAGAGAAATGAAGGCCTTACTTGTATTATGAGTCTCGCTTAACGTTGCCAAAGGTATGCTACACTCAATTTATTAATTCAATTGTGAATTCTTTTGGGCTGTTTCGTTGTGCATTAATGACGAGGTAGAAACATTAATCAACTCTTCACGAGTGAGTGTTTTTGTGTTATACAGGATGTCAGCTTTAGAACTGAAGTCTCTTTCTTTGTACCTAGTAGACATTTTTTACACACTGTTTTGCCTTATAAAGGCTTTGATTACTTTTTGTAGTAATTTAGCTTACAAACGCTGTTGCTGCAGTCGTTTCGAGTTTTAAATCATCTGAAGTTTGAATTCATAATTTGCAATCATTTCGAAGGGCGATGAACCGTCCTTCTAAACAGGTCCGTTTTGCAGTATTCGAGCCAAATTTCAGGGGTACAATACAATGCAAATTAAAGAATCCTCGAAAGGTTACTTCATCTTTGATTTTCAATAATTAAAAAATAAGAAAAACTACAAATACATTACATGGTTCTATACACAATAAAGCATAATCCTAAATTGTACTAAGTTCACTCCAAGCGAGTCTTTTAAAACTCTTTCTTTATTTATTTGTTTTGAAATTTTTTGTTTCTTCAGTTAAAATGTTATATGTTCTTGCAGCGTAGTAAAAAAAATATCGTTGTCAAGTAGACGTACGGCGAAAAGTTCAAAAAGTTTAAAAGTGCTTACCGTATCTTGATCTAAAACCATGAACATCTGATCAGAGAGACAACTTTTCTCGTCATCTCTAATAATTTTTCTGAGATGCCTTTTCGAAGTCTTCATTTCCTTTTTAAGGCTAAGAAATGACGGGCTCGCAGAAAAGATACCAATCTTGCCCTCTTGCAAAATTTTGAATTTACCATTTCAATCGTAATAAATTTTGATAGATGAAATTTGCACATTGTTGACTTCATGATACGTTGGCTCTCTCATGAACATTGCTTTACTTATTTGGAATTGTTAGTGTACTATATACTGGTTGATAATACTTTGTTTGTGCTGTGTTTGCGTGTATAACGATAAAGAAAACATAACCCCGTATTCTGTTGAAAGAACTCCCGGGGGGATGGGGGGGAGTTGAGCACGCTCCTGGCTATATAGGTATGTGCTGCCTCGAAGGGTGTGGTTTTCAAGCAGTTTAGTCTGGGATAGTGTATAGAAATCAGAGAGTTTTGGTTTAGAATAGACTATCATGTCACGCAATTTTAGGCAATTTCGACACTGACCAACCGGTCATAGAATTAAATGAAATATCACAATAACTTGTTAAAACTGCAAAATAACTCAAAAGAAACAAAGAAAGGCTAAAAAGAGGCATGGATGGACAAAATTCGAGAAGATTAAAACGGATTGCGTTCGGGTAAACTTAAAAAAACGTCGGTTCGACGTTTTACAAGTTTATCTCATTTTGTATGAAAGCGTCGTTTACAGTTTTCGAAAACCATCCTTGTTTGTTATATGTAGTCGTGATTTTTTCAATAAATGACTTTGCTCTACCAAGTTGAAGTTTACAGCTCTTAATTAACGAAAATAAATAGAATTTCCTAAAATACCGTGACCTAGAACTTTAAAGTTCAGAGTAGGAATAAAAGCTTGAAAGGGATAGAGGCTGATGTTTGACAGCGGCTCGAAAAATGCATATTTTTCTCATTTTCCAGGTGTTTCGGCGGGCCTTAAGGAGCAAGATATTTAATGGTTCCTAACACGGCCAGAAATTGATTTTGAATCAAACCGAAACTGTTTCAGTTCTGGCCTTGGTAGAGTCTTTCAGTTGCGAGAGTTTCAAGCCAAATCATTTTGACGCGAATTTGAGTGGGTGTTTTTCAGAAAGACAGCCTCTTAAATACTAAAACAAACACTACGTTAATTTTTTTGTCGTTGATTTTAAGTAGAGCAACGAACAGATCACGTATTTCACAGTCATTTTCTACTCTTATCATAAGAATCGGTATGATTGTGTTGGAGTTTCTGCCGAAATACGTTTAATTTGCACTTTGTTTTGTATACTGAAGTGCTAAAAAATCAGTAAAATATCAATTATTAACATGGTAAAAAATATTCAATCGACCTTGATAACTCGATAACTGTTTTTCGTTTCCGAGTTACCGGGGTTCTACTGTAGTATTCTTTGGCTCTCGAGTTATCATTGTACGAGGGCAAGACTATCGTAGCTATAACACCCGCTCCAAGGACATCATTCGAACTACAAAATCTGTCACCAACTGGGGACTTCTTAGATCCTTTAACAGTGCTTTGGCTGACTGGAATAAACTGCCGCCAGCAACAAAAAATCTATCTCTAAGAGACTTTAAGAATGTCCTACACAAAACATTAATGTAAATAATAAGTATAAGCTAGATAGTTTTTTAACCTTAATGATCAATTGTATTTTTATTAATTTTACTGCGAATTTCAATTTTATATATTTTTAGTCGTATCGTTCTTAGCTTTTAGGGGTTTTTAATCAACTTTGTAATAATTTCAATTTTTAATTCATTTTTTTTTATGCCATTATTTTTTATCTCAGGACCTCCCTGAAAACCACAGTAGTGAGTGGAGCCTCCTGTTAAAAGATCATTATTATTATTATTATTATTATTATTATTATTATTATTATTATTATTATTATTATTATTATTATTATTATTATTATTATCATTGGAAATCTTTGAGGAGCATTTTGCCAGAATACGGTTTTGTTTTTTACTTAAAGATTTTTTTCTGCTTTACTGTTCTCTATCCTTTTAGCCTTGGCCTTCCCCTGCAACTTTCCGTGTCTTTTAATAGCATTTACAAGTGACATATGGGCTTTGGATTTCAAGACGCCCTCAGCCCATCATATCATTGGAGGCTTATCAAGAGCTGTCGCCATAGATGTCGATTACAGCCTGGGATACATATTTTGGAGTGATGTGACAGAACTAAACATTAAGCGAGCTAACATCGACGGATCATGTATTACCGTCATCCACAATAACATAGGAGTTTGTGAAGGACTGGCAGTTGAGTGGAACACATCACAGTTGTATTGGACTGATAAAACAAATGGTACAATATCGGTATCAGACTTCGAGGGCAATAACAAAACTATTCTGGTTTCTTCAAATCTCGATGAACCAAGAGGAATTGTTCTTGATCATGACAGTGGGTAAGTTTAGGAAAGAGAAAAAATGCTGATTTGACTTAGAGAGGTTCATTTTATTTGCTTTCGGTGGATTTTGACTGCCCTGACTTCTGAGGTTTATATCAAATCTCTGACAAACAGTATGGTTTCACCACATTCTAGTCCCCAAAGCTGCTTTTCCCTCTTAGACGGCAAAGCCTCGGGCACGAGGAAAAAGTGGCTCTAGGGACACATGATTTCATTGGCTTGATATTCACAAAAGGAAGTTTTAATGTAGCACAAAAATTGAACCGTTATAGAATCCTTTGTTGTAGGAGATTTTAAAACAGTTGATTTGATTGGCTAGATTTATATTTCTGTAAAAAATCTAGCCAATCAAATCTAGCCAATCACTTGTTTCTCGTGCCCAGGCGGCTCTGCCGGCTAAGAGGGAAAAGCAGATTGGTGACTAGAATGGGCTTCACCAATATTGGCTATTGTCTCCAATAATAATATCCAGTGCGAAATTACCTTACCTTATTTACCTTAGTCTGGAGCAAACGCTTTATTCGAGGACAAGATAGGGGAAATAAAAGGGAGAGCGAAATGCATGCAGGCTCAAAATTTGTTGTGCAATTACTCACTCAACAGATTAATGTTCTGGACTTCCTCGGGACAAACTCCCAAGATAGAGAGAGCCATTTTATCAGGCACGCAACGTGTTGCCATAGTAACGTCCAATCTTCAGTATCCAGCCGGGATTGACCTTGACAGACAAAACAGACTTGTCTTCTGGGTGGATGGAGGATTAGAAAGAATAGAATATGTTGATTACAATGGCAACAACAGAAAACTAGTCTACAAACCATCACATAGTTTGCAGTTTTTTGGAGCAACATTACTTTCTTCGTCTTTATTCGTCTCTGACTGGACTATAAAAACAGTTTGGGAAGTCATCAACGCCTCCAGTGCAAATGTTAGTGGTATTAGTGGTGTTACATTCGGTCTAAGCACCGAAATTATGGGAATCGTAGCTTACGACAGTTCCCGGCAAGCACTAGGTAAGACACAGAAATCTCAACGCTAGTAAAAAAAGTTATACCTTCGAATCTAGCTGACTGCAAGACTTAACTCACTTTCTAAATCAGTTCAAATTTGAAATAAAATAAATTCGATAAAAAAGATAAGTGCGGAGAAAAAAATTTCATTTTCGTCCCAGGGCTACTCGTGTTTTGGGTCCTTACGAGAAGCTCGAGTTCCTCGTTTCGCTGACCACGTGACGGAAAAAAACGAGAGTCTGTGGACGAGAATGACAACTTAATTTGCTTACAGGAGTGATGTGTTAGCTACGATTACGGATGGTCAAATACTAGTTGTGTACTAGTGGGCAATAATTAACAAAACTGATTCTGCCTCTGGGAGGAATTAAATTACTGTCGCTTGTCTCTGCAAACTTAGTGCATCCACTCCCTGCTTGAACGCCCGATAGTTAAATTTAAATTTAATAACATCCATTTACATTGAAAAATCCTTCCTTCAGTGGTACTAAATTCGTGACATAGTCCCTTCAACAAACTGAATAAGTTATTATACTAATAATAATTATAAAAACAATATATAATTATAATAAAAACCTTCCCAAAATCCTTTGCAACTGAAAAATCGTCAATGCCAAATAACTTGGTCAGTTTGAAGTCAGCAGGAGTAGTACGTCGTATAGAAATAACTCTTACCATAGACTACTTCTTGTATAAGTCGTAGGTTGATGACGTCATTAGTCACGTGACTTTGCTCAGAAGTTCGTTTTTGCTCACTGTGACGAAAATAGTTTATTACTAAAAAAGCAGTCATTGCAGTTTGAACACATTGGTGTGAGGCATTTCGGACTGCCCAGGTACCGAACAAAATATCAAAATTAAGGTAGCTATGCACAATTTTCAAAAAATGGGAGTCTGGGTACAAGTGCGTATCTGGCGTTGCATTAAATGCGAGGTAACAAGAAATTACATGTTGGTAGATACTTATATGTGAAGTAGTTTTTAATTAATCACATTGTTATGACGTCATCGGTCACGTGACCAGAACGGATCACATTTTTAAATTTGCTTGAAAACTTTACTAGAACCTCTCTCTTAGGATCTTCTTGAGCAAAGTTGTAGTTTTTTAAATAGTGTTTTGAAAAATGGCCATTATTACTTTTTCGTAAAAAAGGACGGCAGTAAAAAATACAATTGAAAAGTTTGTTGGCTTCCTACTCAACGACCATTTGCATTTGAAATAAAAGAAAATTTTGCCAAAGGCTTGAGTGTATGCTCTTTATTATAGCGTTATCAGTTTCTTTTCATTGTAATTGCTTTGGGCGAGGTTGGATGTAATTTCTTTCAGACAAAGGAGTGGCGCTTGGGGAGAGTTTAAGCTGTGCCCCCCCCCCCCCCCCTGCTTGCGGATTCCCCGCGGTCCGTATTGCGGGCGCATTTTCAAAATGGCGTCGATCGATCTAGTGTTTTGATTTTGCAATTTCGAGTTCTATAGGATAGTTTTGTCAATGTTCTTTCTTCTTGACGCGATCACGAGTCCCGAAACAAAGAGTATTCGATATCCTTTATTTGTATTCCCGATACTGGAGAAGAATATGGAATGAGGAGAAACGGTGGAAGCTTTTCGCACAAACATTTCTAACAGAGACTTTATACAGTCGGTGACCTGAGGTCACTTCAGGTAAGCGTTTCTCATTGTACTATAATTTCATTTTGAAGACTGACTTAAGCTTATGTCTTCGGCGTTTATGTGAAGATTTATAAAAGTGCTAAAGATAGAATCGTACTAAAACTTAGCTGGTCTTAGCTCACTGGAATTAAAGCCGAGCTCAGGGATAAAAAAAAATAGATCTTGTAGATTTTGAGGCGATAGTGTCATAGTAATGTCACTCAGTTCGTCGAGGCATGTAATTGTTATTTATATTTGTCATCTGAATGTTAAGCTACTTCAATTTAATAAGAATCGCATCCTTTAATTATTTATACGTGAGGAAATGTTTGTCAAAATATTGACCATGTGGTCATTTCCGGCCGCAAAGAAATAAATGAGACCATTTCTGAAGTTTAAATTTCTATCTTTCCATGATGTGTATTGTATTGCCATACATAGATTGACGTTTCTTTTGCATTTTGTTGTATACAGGTAATTTGTGGGATTATTAGAATGTCTAATTTGTAAACAGGATTTACAGAATTCAGAACTGAGGACTTTCTGAATTACTGGTGAGTTAAGCTATGGATTATAACAAGTTCAGGCAGTTATTGATCTCTTCAGCCAATCTCAGCAATTCCCATCCTCCTCTCTTCACACATTCACTACCTGAGACATTTTTAAAAAAAGATCTACTTTTTGACCAGACATTTGCCTACGTAAGTTATAAAAAAGCTGTTTGACCTTTTTTAAGTCATGTATTTTCAGTTGTTGGATGGCCTTCAGTAGCATTTTAAACTACAGCTAGCAATGCAAAAAATTCAAATGAAGACTGACATTTTTTTCTGCAAAATTATGATTAATGAAAGGAAGGGTGCCAAGAAAATCGATTTCTTCCTGGCCTGACCCAGGCAGACTGTGTAAGGTGAAACCATTATATGCTTGCCCAAAGTCCCGTGTTTCTCTGGAAAGATCAACAACAAAAAATAAAAATCCATAAATGTCATTTGGCTATCTAGCAAGTGGAAAAAATTATTGAATCCACTAGCCCAACATGAAAGCAGTCAGTTTTTTTTTTCACACACTGAAAAAGGCCATTTAATATACAGTCTGCATGCTGGAAAAATAGCAATTTCATCAAAATAAACAGTTTTTGTTTGTTTTGTTTCTATTTACAGGTGACTTGAAGAGTGCAATGACATTCCTCCTAGTCAAAATGAACTCAAAAATACACATTGTGTTAATGTAATAAAATTGTCACATGATTGATTCCCACATGTTGCCAGTTTAAACCTGAATATACTTTAGTGACATTTATAGCTATTTATGTAATATGAACATCCCAGAACCCAATAAGGCTACATGTGAATACTGACACTTTATTATATGTAAGTTTTGAAACCATTCTGGGTTCATGACAAAACTATTTTGTTTTGGCATGATTGTAGATTACCCCGGCACTTTTTTTGCATAACTGAAATGACTGCCACCACAGTCCGCAGTCGTCATACAAATATCAAAATTTCATGCTGAACTGATTTTAATGTCACCGCAGTCCACAGTCCGACACAAAAAGTTTGGTGTTTAGATTGCCTTCCACTGCGTAGTCACGCATTTCTTGTCTGCCACCGTGGTCCGCAGTTCCATAGTGAACATATGGGACAGAATGTTTTGTGTTTAGAGAGGCCTACTTATTCATTTCGGTTAGCCTAATATGCACTTTGGTTAGCCTGTTCACGGTTAGCTATCTATATTTGTAAGGGCAACACTATATATTGTTAACATGTAAAATTCTGGGTACACTACGGACTGCGATTAGGTTGCTTGCGGTTAGCCTTTATATTGTGTTCAGGATATCTACTGTTCTTAAATCCACTACGGGACTGCGGACCGGGGTGGCAGGCGATTATAACATTTACTAGCATTTCTTAGAATCGACTACGGGACTACGGGCCCCGGTGGCAGGCGATTAGCAGACTTTGTAGTATTTTCAAATAAAACACTATGGGACTGTGGACCGTGGTGGCAGGCGATTATAACAATTAAATCCAATTTTGATCAATGGACTGCATGACTGCGGATTGCGTTATGAGTGAAATATAACTTAACAACAAAGTTTCACTGCGGACTGTGGACCACGGGAGCAGATGAATAATGGCGGGGTATTCTACAATTGCTCCTTTGTTTCAATAAAAATAATGAAATTACAGAGAATTTACGAAATTATTATCGAAGACCATAAATTTACTCAAGCACAGGCTAAAGTGTCTTCAATAGTGTAAAGGTCGGGACAACTTATGCGACTTGACAGGTCGCGGCGACAAGTCGCTCGATGTGTACTGCTTACAACTAAGTCGCTGCAACAAGGTGTTTGTTTGGTGCACAAACAGCGAATTTGGAAGAGTGGGAATGCAAACTAGTTTTCCATATTCAATATGGCGAAAATACATGACGCGCTCTCAAACCAGTTTGAATTTGTGCAACACGTCGCAGGGACAAAATTCTGTTGCAGCGACATAGTGTGTCGCATGTCACACTAGGCGACTGTCGCCGCGACGTGTTGCAGCGACGTGTCGCCTAGTGTGTCCAGACCTTAATGGCAGTTTAATTATAATGTGTGGTTCCAAAAATATCCATACCTACCCCAAGGATGGACCTTTCCGACCCCCTGGAACTTTCAGTTTAGCTTCATACTTTATTTTGAAAATTTTCGGCTATTGCGCCCTCCCTCCCCTTCGGAATTTCCATTGACCATCCTTGGGGTGAGTATCGAATTTTCTGGAACCGCACAATGTAGGCATTTACTTATAAAAGTAAGCTGCAGATTTATACAGACTAATCTATTTTTGTTAACCTTTTCACATTTTCCTGTTTTCTATGGAATATATAATTATATATTGTTTTTACCGGTTTCACTTGTAATAATAATAATAATAATAATAATAATAATAATAATGACAGTACCATCAGACAGAAACACATCCGTGAAAGTCACTGAAAAACTATCTAAATATAAGGACTTGGAAATCGAAACAGGCCGAATGTGGGGCATGAGAACGGAAACGATACCAGTTATCATTGGAGCACTTGGAGCTATCAAAAAGGGACTAGAGAGTTATATTGGAAGAATCCCCGGCCAAATAAGCATCAGTGAACTACAGAAGATAACCTTGCTGGGTACAGCGCATATTTTGAAGAGGGTGTTGTCAAGCTAAAAACTGACTACCCTTTAGTGCCCCAGGACCATGGTTTGGTCCCGGCGCTAATGACTTTAAGCAAACATTACGTAAGGAACATAACAATAATAATAATAATAATAACTTGAGATAATAATATGCGAAAAATTCTGCATGCTCATTAGCTGAAAGCACGTCAATTAATCCCAAACAGTGCAGAAAGGAGCAGCGAGGTTTGGATCCCTAAAAAGGTGTTCGTGTAGAGGTCTAATAAATGTTATGTATCTCTTTTAATTAAACCTAAGTCATTTTTGTCATTAACCGATAATATGAAGCTCTCCTTTTTTCACGCTATAGTCAGGACGTGTTCAGAATTACCTGCACCGACCAACGGAAGAAGATTTGGATGCCCACTCGGATGCCCAGGAAATGCAGCAATGTATTATAATAGTCATAATACAACCTGTCAGTTCTCGTGTAATAATGGCTATTTAGGGTCTGGTTCTCAAGTTAGAAGATGTCAACAAGATGGAACTTGGAGTGGACAAGATTTCACTTGCCAAAGTACGATCTTTAATATTTCGTGACATCTCCAAGTTTTACCCTACAATACCATACTAAGCGTTTTGCAATATTAAAATGAGCAAGCAAACCTTAACAGATTTTTCGATTCGAGTGCAGTCAAGCCTTTTCGACTAAAAGAGACCACTAGAGAACTTTAGTGCTTATTGGTAAACACGAAAAAGGATAGTTTTTGATTCCCTTACCATTGTCTATTATTAGTTTACCCAAACATTAAATTTAGCTATCTACGAAAATCTGTCAGCGCGGGCAAAAATGCGAACAAGGACAGAAACCCTGTTATTTAAGAGTAGAAAGCTATTTAATTATCGCCTTGGAATATTTCCATCATCAGTTATCAATTGCACGTCATTGACAGTAGATCCAAGAGGTCCATTGCGCATGGGCAGTTGTGATAATCATTATGGAGCAGAATGCAACTTTTCTTGTACGATTGGTTATCGTTTGAATGGCTCGTCAAAAGTCACGTGCGTTGCCCTTGGTAACCAGCATCCTGGAGTGTGGAACAATACAATACCCACATGTGAAGGTAAACAACACCGTTACATTAATGACAAACCTCATATAACATTTGAGTTCCACACCGAATATTTAACCGTGATCAATAGCTTAGGTCTTCATTTCTTTATGGCTTAATATTGCAGTGATCACGTGTCCAGCGTTACCTGCACCGTCCAATGGAGCAAGACTTGGATGCTCAGGAAATGCAGCAATGAATTATTCTACAGAGTGTCAGTTCTCGTGTAATAATGGCTATATAGGGTCTGGTTCTGCAGTTAGAACATGTCAACACGATGGAACTTGGAGTGGAAACGACTTCACTTGCCAAAGTATGTTTTTTTTTTTTCACTTTTCAACAGCTGATATTTTAACACTGTGGCAATACCATATATAGCATTTAAGAGTGACTGTCACGGGGATTTTTCTGCTTTTCGGTTAAAGGTATTAACATTGACGTAAGAGAATTTCCCGTACATGAAATGCAGCTAGTACTTCAAGATGAAGATAGAAAGTAAATTGTTGTCGAAGTAAGAGGGGAGCAATTATTAGTATTTAGCTGTTTTTCCAGGCTGCAAGGGCGAAACTTGAAAAATCAGCCTGACTTTTTCAAGTTCAGATCTAAAGTTCCTGATGGCATCTCAATAATATATTCACTTGCTCATAGTTTCAGTACACTTGCATAGTGATTTTAAAAAAACTGGACCACTATTTGTTGGTTTCCATCGTGACGTCTATGGCTCTTGACGTTTAAAAGTAAAGGTCGTGACAGTGTCCCTCTAACTTGAAACAGAATATTGAGTTTCATTGCAATCAAAACTTCCATTTAGGTCTTTTATCTATCAAAGACATGTCCCAGCATGATTTAACGTGCTAAGAAAAAAAAAAGGAAGAAAGAGAGAAGCAAAAACAATTTGTAGCAGTGGCTTTTGCCGCTTGCGAGTTTGCACAGAACGTGTTATATTTGACGTGTTATATCATTTACCGATATCTGTCTCACACTGTGATGTCTTGGGTGGGAGGAAGGAAGCCTAAAGGTTTTTTTTTTACAGATAATTGTTGCCTTAACACTAATCTCAAATTATTGTTTCATTACATTGTCTTACCAACAGTTATCAATTGCACGTCGCTGACAGTAGATCCGAGCGGTCCATTGTGCATGAGCAGTTGTGATAATCATTATGGAGCAGAATGCAACTTTTCTTGTACAATTGGTCATCGTTTAAATGGGTCGTCAGCGGTCACGTGTGTTGCTCCTGGTAACCAAAATCCTGGAGTGTGGAACAATACAATGCCCACATGTGAAGGTAAACAACACCGTTACATTAATGACAAACCTCATATAACATTTGAGTTCCACACCGAATATTTAACCGTGATCAATAGCTTAGGTCTTCATTTCTTTATGGCTTAATATTGCAGTGATCACGTGTCCAGCATTACCTGAACCGTCCAATGGAGCAAGATTTGGATGCTCAGGAAATGCAGCAATGGATTATTCAACAGTCTGTCAGTTCTCGTGTAATAATGGATACAGATGGTCTGGTTCTGCAGCAAGAACATGTCAACACGATGGAACTTGGAGTGGAAACGACTTCGCTTGCCAAAGTATGATTTTTACACTTTCTATATGTAGCATTAAAGGGTCACAGTCACGGGAATTTTTCTGCTTTTCGGTAAGAGGTACAAAAATTGGCGAAGTAGACTTGCTCGTACATGAAATGCACCTAGTACTTCAAGATGAAGATATAAAGTAAATTGTTGTTGAAGGGAGAGGGAAGCAATTATTACTTTTTAGCTGTCTTTTTCCTGGCTGCAAGAGCGAGACTTGAAAAATCAGCCTGACTTTTTCAAGTTGAGCTTCAGTACACTTGCATAGTAATTAAAAAAAAAACTGGACCACTATTTGTAGGTATCCATACTTCTTCTCTTTTGACTTTTTGAAGTGAAGCTCTTGACAGTGGCCTTTTAACTTAAACAGAATTTTCGAATTCAGTTTGAATGCAATCAAAACTTTCATTAACGTCTTTTATCTAACAAAGGTAAATAAACAGTCGCAGCATGATTTGACGTGCTAAGAAAAAGAAGGAGAAACAAAAGATACAAAAACAATTTGTAGCAGTTGCTTTTGTCGCTTGTAAGTTTGCACAAAACGTGTTATTTGATGTGCTATATTATCTATCTAATCTGTCAAACGCCAGGATGTCTTGGGTAGAGGGTAAGAAACCTTCTTATCTACGGATAATAGTTGGCTTAAGAATAATCTCGAATTATTATTTCATTACATTATCTAACCAGCAGTTATCAATGGCACGTCGATAACAGTAGATCCAAGCGGTCCATTGCGCATGAGCAGTTGCGATAATCATTATGAAGCCGAATGTAGCTTTTCTTGTACGTTTTTCACACTTTGCAACATATCACAGTTTAACACTGAAATACCTAAACAGGCCGGCTTTCCAAACTGATTGCAATCAAAACATTCATTTAAAAATGATTCCCAGTCCGTTCTGGGCAGCCTCCATGTTTGTTTTTGTTTTTGTTTTGAAGTCGTTGAATGATACGTTACACTTCTGTGGTTCGTTTCGTTCAGAAATGCTCGATGAGCCGAAACGTCGGTTTGAGATAGTGTCGAGGTTATTCTACTCACTATTATTGTTTTGGGAGAAATCTCGTGCTAGTAATGAAGAAAAAAGTAAGCTCTGTCCTGGAATTTGTATTTTTGCTAGTTAAAATTCCTATTTTGTGAGACTCGCAAACATTGCAGGCGGAGACTGCGCAGGACGGACGACTGGAAAACATCTTAAAGGCTTTTACCTAACGAATACAACTAAACAATCCCAGTGCTAATAAAAAAGAAAAACAAAACAAAATTGAAGCAGTTGTTTTGTCGCTTATAAGTTTGTACCAAATTTGTTATTTGACTACGATCTAACAATATTTGTCAAACGCCGGGATGTCGTGAGTGGAAGGGCAGGAACCTCCTTATTTACAGATTTTAAATGTCTTAACAATAGTCTTGAATTATTGTTTCATTAATTTATTTTCACCAACAGTTATCAATTGCACGACGCTGACAGTAGACGCGAACGGTCCATTGCGCATGAGCAGTTGCGATAATCATTATGGAGCGAAATGTAGCTTTTCTTGTAAGAGTGGCCATCGTTTGAATGGCTCATCAGCAGTCACGTGCGTTGCCCATGGTAACCAACATCCTGGAGTGTGGAACAGTACAATACCAACATGTGAAAAGACCTCGTTAAAGGAAACAGAGGAATCTGTCCTATTGGAAGTACAAGACCTTGATATCAACAAGGTAGGTGTTATAAATATTGATAACAAATTGCGTCATAAAATTGTCAAATTGTTTTTCATCCACGAGCGGCTATGCGAGAGAATCTACAACAAAGGTTGACAATGTTATGACAAAATTAATCATCAGTAACATTACAGACACATAAAAAAACGGTCAAATGAACAGAATTTTTAAAATTCCATTTCAACCATCCAAACACTAAAACTAACCATTATTGAGTGAAGTTAAACGAAGGTTTTGCTTTCCGAGCCTTAAAGCGCGAATTACAGCAAAAAAAATACGAAGATTTCCAAAGGCTTCACGAAAACGTTTTTTAATGACTGCGCACTGAAATGGAAGGAATGAAACGAGTTTGTGACGTCATAATTGGTGTTTTTGAAGACGACCGCAGACCGATTCCGCAGGCCGCACTTGTTGTTAAGCAACGGCAACGTCAACGGCAACGTCTAATGGAAATTAAAATTACATATTTTACTTGAGACTCTCGCAACTTTCCGGACGTATTCTGCTCATTTATCGCTTTAAGAACTAGCTCCCGCTAATATTCAAAAAGAGCGTTCAACCCCAAAAAGAAAACCAAAAAATTAGCCGTCGTGGCTGTTTCATGTTGTTGTTCTGCAGAGAACGGCTTTCAATTGTACCAAGATTCAAAACGCACGATCATAGTTAACGCGCGTGCAGATAATTCTGCTCATTAACGTTAAATGCTAATGAGAAAGGACAATAGAGATTCCTGATTTGTTTTGATACCAGCGTGCATTCTACCTTTGTCTCACATGATAAGCAAAACGACTGCAAACAAAACTTTTAGCTATTTTTGAGCTTCAGGTATTTTATTAAAAAAAAAAAAATGCGCGTCTCTGAACAACAACCAACAGTCAATTAACTTTAAAACGGCCGAACAGAACGAAATAACTGCTTGAAATGTCACTAAACACATTTGTTTAAGTTCTAAGTTGCGGTCTGCGGAATCGGCCTGCGGTCGTCTTCAAGAACACCAATTATGACATCACAAGTTTCTATTTCCGACAATTTTCCGACAGTTTTTCCGAGCACTCTACGATTATGAAGGCATAAAAGAACATTTTTCAACTTGTAATATCTCTACAATGCACTGTCCGATTACTTTAAAACTATGTTTTAATAAAAACATGGGCAAAAAATGAAAGAAGTCGAAATTTCTGTTCATTTGACCTTTAAATTTGTTTTTTTATATAACCGTCGTATAACCGTGAATAGGCCCAAACTGAATTTTAAACGAAGGAGATAAATGCAAAAATATGGAAGATGCGATTGCCGTACCGCCGCATAATCTGAATTTCATCCCTGCAATTCGGCGAATCATTGGCTAGTAAATTAATCATCATCATCATCATCATCATCATCATCATCATCATCATTATTAGTAGTATTATCGTCATTATCATTATTATCATTGCTTCGCGTGAAGGTTTCTTTCAACTTTTTATCTTTTTAGTGAGGTTTCATATTTATAATTGCTGTTTGCCAGATTGCCAGATTTGTCGTCGACTTGACGTCAAACGCCACAAAGAATAAGTAACTTTTTTTAGAGAAATTTTAACCTCGTCCACCTTTAATCCTTGAGGAGTGTTAAAGGGACTATGTCACGGATTTTACTAGATTTCTGAACCGCCAAAATTGGTATTTGTGTCGCATGAAACATAAAAATAATGGTCCATTTTTATTAAAAATGGCTATATAAGAGCACTAAATCTGTTAACTAGCATCTTTGGCTGCGAATGGCTCGGATGGAAACGGATTGCAATTTGAAAACGTCAGGCAAACGTTTTCAAATTGTTTCTGCGCGTCTTCAAAAAATCGGTATTCTTAGCCGTAGCTTGATTTCTATCCGCAAATTAAGGTGATATCTTCCTTTAGATGTTCAAAGATAATGTTCTTTTATGGGTTTAGTTGCCTACCACTTATTTCAGAACAGTTTTGAAAAAAAAAATACCCGTGACATAGTCCCTTTAATTGGCTTTAGAGCTTGTGATGCATCTCTAGGACTCTAAGATACCTAGAATATTATGCATTAAAATGTTAGTGACGGATGGCCTTATAATTGGAGTGTTGATGGGAAAGAGTTTTCTCCCCTGATACCCTGATCAGTGCATGAGATTCTGCTTGAGACAGTGCACGAGACACCATGTACTGAAATATTTTATTCCCGAGGGAACGTTTTTGTAAGGAACCTTCCGATAAACAACATTTTTTTTTTTGCTTTAGTGATGTAGGTTTCCTGACCAAATACTTTGTATTGTTACTGTTATGATGTTGCACTGCCTATTTGGCCTTTTTTTATCAAAAAATTAATTAACTGGTTTCGCCTGCCTTTTAAAGGCTAAACTAACTAATAGTTAGTTTAGAATAAAATATTGAAATCATGTCGACAGTTCTCTCAACTCACTCCCGTGCGATTTTTGTAATGTGATGGACTTTTCGTTTGTTTGTTTTCTTGTGTTCGATTAGTGGAACAAACAAATGGAAGATGTCTTTAAAATGGAAGTTGCAAGGCTGGCTACAGTTTACTGTGCTGCTGGCGGAACGCGATGTCAATTAACTTCAAGGAGGTAAAAAAGCAACAACTGCAAATAAATAGTACGTAATTACAAACACAATAGTCACAACAGCTCGAACTCTTAGATGTTGCAATTAATACAAGTATCAGTAAGACAGACATTACTCCTGGACTCTTGGTAAACAACACATATAAATGCTCTCGATCTTCTCCAGCGACAGAGAAGGACCTCCGAGAATAAGGACCCATGACACAACTGAAAAGAGATCTGCACTGTGTCACAACAATGACGACTGAAAAACATTACAAGTTACAAAAGGGGGTGTCACACCTTTGCATGTTTGGTTTGCGACATACAACGCAGACATTATTAGAAATTAACACCTTGAATTCTTCCGTAAAGAAGGATTGGCTCAATTATATAATAAATTTTCGCTGCAAGTTGCCATTGACATGTCACATGTTTTATTGCAGTTTGCAGAAATGGGGTATTGCAAGTGATTTTTTTCTCAACTTGCAACCGGCAATGCAAGTTGCAAGAATAACAATACAAGTCAACATGGTAGTGTAACATGGCAGACAGTTTCAATATTTTGCGCTGAACAATTTATTTATTTGTTGTGTATCTTTTACAGTTCCCGTCGAGAGCGGCCTTCCGAACACCTGGTATTTTCAAAGGAAATGGTTCACATTCTCTCGGCTTATCCAAAGCAGCTCTCAGAAGATCCTCTCATAGCGCAGTTGGCTTTTTACTTACAATTTCCCCAAGGGCTCTCGGATGATACTGTTCGTAAAGAGGACCTTAAGGCTATCGTGGAGAGTAATGTGTCGAGCATTGAAGGGTCGATAAATGGTACCATCTTAAGCGTCCAGCCTTTGTTCCCCAGCGCGGATACAACAAAAGAGAGCGAGGAAGAATCAAAACCTACGACCGCCATTATTATAGGAGTTTGTGTTGGTGTTTTGCTGCTGGTCATCATCATCGTTGCCGTTGTGTTGGCTTGCAAGAGATTTAACAGGTGAGAAACACCGAACGCAAACGACTGTCATCCTTGTATTAGTTAAACTCAATACAGCCAAACCGTTGTTAAACGGTCCTCTGTCAAGCGGTCATTCATCAAATTCCTAGAATCGCTTCTCATGTTTTCTTTTAATGATTAGATCTCTTTTGAGCGGTCACCTCGGTCACTGTTTAGACTTCCCCATTGGCTAGTTTTGTTGTATTTATTGTATTTCATTAAACGATAACCTAATTAGATTATAATGTGATATTTGACACGACGATAAGCGAAGCATTTCAGTTCAATTGTACCACTGTATACGCCAAATTTGACAACATTTGTATTAAGCGGTCATAGCCAAAGCGCTTTTCGCTTTTCTTAGCTGGCGGGGCCTTGGCACGCGAAACGAAGGGCTCTGAAAACATATAATTTTTGAAAAAAGAGTCAAATGTTTCTGATTGGCAGTTTGAGGATTGCTGGCGCGAAATATGAACAGCCGTGGACATGGACAGGATTCTCTCAAAAACTAGTGTTTAACATTCTGAATATATATATAAAAAAATAACAGTTTTAGTTAGAAACCTCCCGATTGATATTTTCGGCGAGAGAAAAAGTGCAAAGAAAAAACCTCCAATCTTGTCTCGACGGTTGCCATGACTCTTAAAGAAATATCATGACCGCATACATCAAGACCGGAAGCCGTTTGTCTCCAGAGCACTTCGTTTCTCGTGCCAAAGCCTACCGGCTAAGAGAAGCGAGACGGGCTATGGGGAGGAGAATGGCTCAACCTCTATTATGCGATCAGTTGGCCATTTCCTAAGAGTGACCGACTGGTTGATTGATTGATTGATTGTTCTTGTTTCTCAGTATTTTTCCTTCATTGCGGTATTTAAGCTTATTGACCGATTATTTTTCTCCTTAACATTCAGTTACCCAATGTCACAGAAGTCGGCTAACACCAAAAGTTACAACAACGATGCTTACGTTGGCAATACTGATAAGCACATCACATCAGAAGGACAAGTCACTGACATGAAGAATATGGAATTTTGTGCTTTGTGAATTTAAATAACATATCTACTTCACCATATCTACCTTGCAATTAGTACTGGAAATCTCACGACCTCGATTATAGTTCGTGATTAATAGGTACTAGTGATTTGATAATTTTAACCTCTGAATTGAAGTAAAGAATTGGTTTGAGTTGGCAGGAATTTGAAAACAACAAGGAATCGGTAAACTAGTGGTGCAGTTAGGGTGTTCGAGTAAATTTTTAAATTTACTCAAACCAAAAAGTTTTATCTTTTGTTTTTTAGGGGTTTTGAGAAATCATGGGTTTCCGCTGTTCATGTATGTATTATTTGTGTTTTAACATAAGAGCTGAGAGCAATTAAAGGGTCAGTGTCACATTAATGCTACTTGAAAACACCATAATAGGACTTGGAGCTTAAGCTGTGCCTTAATAGAGCAAAATCCCTGGAGAGAGGTTCCATCCCCACCCCACCCGGTGGGAGTTTGCGTTTGCTTGTAAGTCCGGGGATAAAATGACTTTTTTTTATTCTTTTCTGCTAAAATGGAAACCAACAAACCAAGTGATTTTATTTATTTCTTATTTCTTTATTTTGTTACTTCTTTGTAACTGAAAAGTAAATGTAGAGCCGAAGTAAATATGATTTTAGCGAAACAAAGTCAAACAGTGAAAGTGATAAATGATCATCACAGTGAATTGGAAATTCAATAATTGTGGCCTGGCTTTGTGGTAATTGTCACGAACATTTTTAAGTAGTGGTGTGGTTACGGACGGATAGGTAAAAAAAGTGGCCTAAAACTTGAAAAAGTCAGGCTGACGTTTTCAAGTTTGACAGTGTTAATTGAATAACAAAATCACTTAAAAACCACTGATTACGTACGGTTTATTCACATCTTGGAGAATGCTGGAATTTATTCCTTTCTTTTGTTGTTTCAAAGTTGTTTTGTTGGTCAGTGAGTGCACCCTTATAATTCTGGAACAGTTTTCACAAAAACTTAGAGCATTTCTCGTGACACTTTCCCTTTAATTTAAGTTAAGGCCATGTCACCTGCCGTGCAACATTGGCCCGATTTATACTAGAGACGGATGATCCGTCCGGACGAACTTGCATTTTAATTAATTTCATAATTCGTCTTGGCAGACGAATTATGAAGATAGTTGGTCTGGACCGATAATCCATCTGTTTGCCCGTATTTATACACAGACGAATTATCGCACGAACTAAAAAATGCTCGCCTAATTAAAATGCAAGTTCGTCCGGACGGATCATCCGTCTCTAGTATAAATCGGGCCATTCAGTCTTACAACTTACAACGCAACAAACGTTGGTTTTCCAATTCCAAAAAAACAGATTCCTTGTGTGGAACCCTATTTTTGTAACCTGTAAAGGCAACAAAATATTGTGACGCAAGTAAGAAAGGTAAAATTATCTTCTACTTTTCGCAACTGATGTGACGAGGCAGGTTACTGCGTGTGATGTCAAGCACAACTTGCAACACAATTTCTAGCGGGAACGTGTGACTCGCCCTCTGCAACTTGCAATGTTTCTAGTTGTCTTCAATGCGTTGGAGGTTGCAAGGAAATTGTCTCGTGTAACATGGTCTTTACTGTTCAGTTTTTTTTTTTTTTACGTTTTATACAAACAGCCTTGAACTGTTGACGATTAGTTAACAGAAGGTAATTTAAGTGATTAAACACAATTCCGGAAGAGGGATGGGGTAGACCGGTGGGGTTTGGTCGAACCCTATTTAAGACAAAATTCGACCGTTGCAAGTACAAGTTATCCCGAGTATCTGAAGATCTTGCTTGGGTTACCGGGCAATGTCAGTTGACCCTATTCAAGACAGAAAACCCTGTAAACCATACCCTATCAAGCAGCATGTCCCCCTGCCCCTCCCCCCTCCCCCCAATACAGGGAGACAATGCCTTGGTTATTAGTCGGAAAAGTATTGAAGTGTTTATACTGTACATGTGTGCTGAGGGATCTTGTCTTATGGCGTAGAAAATGTTAGTAAAGCAAATTTAAGGTGATTTCAGTGTTGCTGGTCATATATAGCTTGGTGGAAGGCAGTTTATTTTCAAACCCATAACATGCTAATATTCTGATGTCTGCAACAGCTTGGTTATTATATCCAAGTCGAGATAATTATATAAGTTTACGACTGTAGGAAACTTGAAGTTTAACTTTGTGATATTTAGTCGAACAGTGCGATAATTTACGCAGAACTTAATTTTAGCGTGATTCGAGTATGTTATGGTATATATACCCGCATATACTCCGCTATATAACTGATTTAAAGCTGTGTAACTGATACAGCTATATAACTGATTTAAAGCTGTTAAAAAAGTAATGTGGAATGTGGGAGCTTTTCAGAATAAATGGTTTTTCGGCACTTTTTTTAAATTGATGGAAAATAAACCACAAACCAAATGCTCACCGTCACTGGTTATTTTAGTTTACTTTTGTGATTGGTATTCGGTTCGTTTCTCCATGAATTCATCTGCTGATGTTGTGGAATATTGTATGACGTTATACGTGGTTATAATTTTTCCGACGTTTCCGTCGTTGTACCACGCGTGTACTAGTGCCTCGTAAAGGAACACAAGTTATTTTGATTGGTTTTTAACCCTATTCAGACCGGGGGGGGGGGCTTTTGAGGCCCGCGCTGACTTTGAACGTTTATAGCGGAGCACTACAGCGGCCCGAAGGGCCGCAGAGCAGAGCCCCATACGCATGAAAGAAGGAACACTATCGAAATGAGTTTTCATGGTCAACATGGATAGCGGCATGGTTCGCGGGCGCGTACGTACGTACGGAGTCGCGCAACATGGCCGCCATAGTTTGATGGTAGAATCGGGGGTGGAAGCGGAATCATTGGACTTTGGATATTCATGATTCCTGTCTTGTTTTACCTCAATAATTCATGATTCATTTTTTTATTCTTTTCATCCGGTTTTCAAAATAACGTGTTACCAGTTTCTGTTGTTTTCCATTCGCTTGCGCATTTCCGGTTCCCTGCTAGCAGAGTCTCCTTTTCCAAATGGAGACTCCTCAGACGGGAAGTATGTAGGAAATCGATGTAAAATATTTTCAGTCACATTATTTATAAATATTCACTGTGTAACATACTTGAACACGATAAAGTAAGTAAAGGTTGAAGCTGTGAAGCCAAGGGTGGGGTACATTCGTGTTTCCATTGTTTTCCTATAGAGGTCTAAGGGTATGCTCCCCCAGAAAATTTTGAAAATTACATGCTCAAAAATGCGATTTCAGGCCATTTCTGGAATTTATTTGTTAAGTTTAATTTTTGTTACATTTTATATTCACAAGCCTCCAATATCGATGGAAGTATCATTTGTTATTCATGATTCTTTTAGCCATCTCCGTTATTCATGATTCCCAAGTTTTAAACACAAAGATTCATGATTCCTACCAATTCCGCTTCCACCCCCGAGGTAGAAATAGTGAAGCAAGAAGGCCGTATAAAGGCGGCCGTATAAAGGCGGCCTGTAAAATTTAAAGAGGTTTGAAAAGAAAAACAAGAAGCAATGAAACAAAATGTGGCTGAAAATTACGTGTAGAAAGTAATCGACCGCCAAAAAAGTGGACATTGAGAGCCATAATCGATCGATGACTTTCGTGTCTATCTGTAAAGCCAGCATCGTACATAAAGGAGCATTCGAAAGCTAAATCGGGTTGATATAATAAACAAACCATTTTATTGCAACGGGGTAGAAACAAAAAACAACAACAACAACAAAAAAAAAAAAAACTTGACTCTCTGGGGTTTTGAACTCGCGACCTCCCGATCGGCAGACCGGCACCTTACCGATTGAGCTAATCCGACAGACTCTATGATTCACGTTGAATATATCCTATATCAATGTAATAGATATTGTGGAGTCTACTAAACTGCTGCGAAACTATAACAGGATCGCGAAACTGTTTTCTATTGCTAGAAAGCAGATAATTTACTGTACTCTAAAGTAATTTTTCGTGCCATGAGTAATGATTTTGCCCCGCTTTAAGATTATTATTTTTGTCGTACTGCTGACATTCAGTTTAACCGTGAGCTATTTAAATTTGTCTTGCACCTATAAACCGCCATAAACATTAGTACTTTGGCCGCTTATTCACTAGAATGAAAACATTGTAAGCTCCAGTGAAAATTAAATAAATGGGGAGCTCCGCTTTTAGGTGTGCCTAAATCTATATATTAAAAATAACTTATTTTGAATCCCCGACACACTTTGGAAGACAAACATCTGCTGAGTGTCATTGAGTTATTATTTTTATCTTATGGTCAAAATCCGACGAGTTTGCGCGTTATAAACATCGCTTTATTTGCACTTAACAGATCAAAGCGCCATCAATATTTGATTTCTCGAGTTAAAATTGTTTGCATGTCATTCTTGGTTCAATAAGCTTTAAAATGATATACAGGCGTAGGTATTTTTATTAAAATTACGCGCCCGTGAGAATAATTTTGCGGAACGCACCCGCAAACCTGTTCTGTAACCTTAACGTCACTACGAGGCACATGCAAAATTTTCCACTTATACTCCCAAGGTCCAACCCCTTACCCTTTTATATCCCATTTTGACAGAAAAGGCACCCCTTTCTTATACCTTTTACTGAGAAAAGGTACCCCTTTCATATACCAAAAGAACATGACGTATGCCCAAAACAGGAAGTCTTGATGCCATTTTCAAAATTCCTACCGTGCAAAGCAATCGTGATTCAGTGCCTTCATGTGATGGATTGTCATTACACGGCTAGTACGACGACACTTTATATTGGACAATTTATTTGGCCGATATTTCGACTAGTCAACTAGTCTTGTACAGCTCTGGCCCTGTAGAATTAGACTAGTTGACTAGTCGAAATATCGGCCAATTATAAATTGTCCAATACAAAGTGTCGTCGTACTAGGCGTGCATTTAAAATTACTGTTTTATACACCTCGAGGGAGTTCTAGTACATGCATCTCCAAGCTACGTTAGATCTGGCAAAGAATTGTGCCATAGTGCCATAGTCTTCCTAACGTTGTGTGGCCCTCTGTATTTAGAGGGTAGCAAAGGGTTTATACGTGACACGTGAAAAGGGCAAAAATTAGTCTGTGACGCGTGAAAATAGCTAGAAAAGACGCGTGATTCGTGAATTCAGCTTTTTCAAGTATACGTGAATTTGGTTAAAATTTGTGTGTGAAATGGGATCACGACACTCCCTTTGCTATCCTCTATTTAATCGTCCCACATACGATATATGATTACATATCGTGCCCTCAAGCGACATCCACCAGGCGGCTATTGTCAGGATACGATATCGCCAGACACTCTGCTAACAGATATGCCATGAGGGCGCTGGATCACGTAAGCTTACAAGATCGCTTAGAAGACTTTAGAAGATCGTTGAATTTGCATGCACCGTAGAAAGCTTGAAGTGCGGACAAATTTGACTCCTCTGAGCCTTGTGTTTGGGCGGAGCCTCCCCGTATAGGCAATTTTTGGGAGTACCTCCACCACCCCACCCCCCCCCCCCCACCGGGGATAAAAATAATTTATTTTACCTTTGGAACTAATGATCAATGAAAAAAAGACTGTTCAGTGTTTTCAACCAGTTAAAATGCCCTAATACATCAAAGTCCTTTGAACGAAAGTAATTTCCTGAATTCTACAAAACAACTGTGTGGAGATTTGTAGCCAGATCACTGCGCTGAACAAAGGTGCGTGACGACAACACGCTGTGACGGTCACGCAAACCATTGATTTAATTTATTTCTCATTCAGCTGTCACGTGCCCGATGTTATCCCCGCACGTTCAGAGGTGTTGGATGTTTACAAAATAAAATGACACGATGCTATCCGTCGTGAAACGGCTCTGATTTAATGAAAATATGCAATATCACAGCGACAGACCGATGAGTGGTGCCGGATCTCTTGAAGACCTGAAACAGTAACTAAGTTAAAACAGAAAACATAGACGACAAACTGATCATGACGGCTTAAGCGGTCAAAAATAAGCAATAAACAGTTTTAATACCTGGCTGTACAAATACAAATATTATGCAGATGTTTTTAACGCCTAGTGGAAATCCGAGTCCCGTTTTTGCCGCCAACTACAAAGAGAGTGGTTTGACAGTTCGACCGCACCTTAGCTTATTTAAATTTCGGCCGGTTAGATAAATGTATCTGGCGTTCTTTTCCCCCTCTCCCTTTCAGAAAAAAAAAAAATAAAATAAGAACGCCTGGTCGCAGGTTAGGGTGAAGGTGTTACTCGCGTGCCAGCTGCCTACCCGGTGGGGGGGGGGGGGGGGGGGGGACTCTATATATTTCTGGCGGGGGGTGTGCCGCTGGGACTATGACACTCTTACCCTATCCTAGACCCTGTTCTGGTGATTTCGCAACCCTTTACTAGACTAAACACCGAAAATCCCTACCCTGTCCCTGACGTGCCGTTTTCAGAGACTTCAGAACAGTATCACTATTTATGTTGTCAACAATGTTGCCGGGATGCTTTTATTTACGTTTAAGAACGCCTCTTTCTCTTCCGAGTTTCTATTTCTATTCTGGACTTATTCCTCATACTTAACTGATAAGTTGTCCGCCAAATGATACCCTATTGTAGACCAAAAGTCGCTGATTTCTATACCCTATCCCAGACTAAACTGCTTGAAGACCATACCGTTCACAGCGGCACATACCTATATAGCTCATATATGGGAGTGCCCCCCCCCCCCCCCCCCCCCCTCCATGGGCGAGGCAGCTAAGCTCGCGCCTGGTGCTAAAGGAATGCTCCCTGTCTGGTAATTACCATTTATCAACTTAAGTAACTATTGTCTCGCTTTGCTACACAAGAACTATCAGCGCATATGGTTCGGCCGGTTTGCCAGCACTGGAAATTGTGTTTTTAGGATAAAGCAGTAGCCATGAAGTCATTTCTTGTATTGTGCGTCTCGCTTTGCCTCGTCGAAGGTATGTTATACTTCATTCATGTTTATTACCTTTGCTTAGTCAATCTATTTTTTGAATGGCTATATAAAGGCCATGTTCATAGCAAGTAAGATAAACTAATAGGCGAACCGAGACCTTTGACTCGGTCAAAATCTTGAATATATTATTATTTCTCATGTTCCTGTAAGAGGCTATGCATAACTAATAAGTTTGAAATATTCAAGAAGTGTCTCTTTTTTGATATTGCGATTAAAATAGCATTTCCGGGCCTTCTAGATTTCGAAATTTGGCCCCTTGCGGCTGGCGAATTCAGACATTTTGCTATTGTGCCTCAGTCGTTAAAGTCTGGCTACGGAGTTGAGCTGAAGGCCCGGTTCAGCTGAAGCCGAACTTTTCATGAGCCGAACTTAATTTCGAATTTGGACCGACCCAAATTAAAAAAAGTAAGCTTGATTCGGTCGTCGAATTTTATTAGCCGTTCTGCGGCCGTTACTTATTCGTTTGATGGTAAACACTCTCCACGACGCATCCTGCGCTTTCTGAATTCAACTGCTTTCAACAAGATCATTGGGATCAGCACGGAAGAGTTTGGCGTCTGAACAAAAGCTGTTCCAAAATAGCTCATAGTCAAAATTCCCGTCCAAATCAGGCGGGAAAAACGGCTTGGCCGAACCGAACTTTTTATGTTCTTACGTAATTTGAATATTAAATTATCAAATGGATTATAAAATGTATCAATCGTCACCTTGGATCAAAATGTCTTTGACAAAAATACAGGTCGTTCCCCATACTAAATTGATTCTTTTTTAATTTCTTCTATCTGTTCAGCTTTGGATGTCCCGTGCAACTCTCCTTGTCTTTTGATCTCAACCCGAAAAGATATAGCAGCTTTAGATTACAACAACGTTACAAGTTATCCAATCATCTCGAATTTACGAAAAGCCCTCGCCATAGACATCCACTTCAGCCTGGGCTACATATTTTGGAGTGAATATTGGAGACGAACCATCAAGAGAGCTAACATCGACGGATTAAATATCACAGGTTTAGATTTTTCAGATTTTTTTTATTTTATTTTACACTTTTTACAGAAAACATACATTATTACACTATTTACAGAAAGAACATCAATTAAAATATAGAAAATATGACAATAAAGAGCCAAAATAAAATGTGCTCAGTGACCAAAGAAGCATAGGCTAACATGTTGGTCACAGACACGTTCAAGAAACAGACAAGGCATATCTATTACAAGAAACAATAAAAAAGTACAAAGTGAATGTCAAAAGTATACAAACAATAAACGTGTTAAAGGATGGTAAATCGTAGGTAAGCTATATGCAGAATATAAGCAGAGTATACAGAAGAGTAGGACTGGGTGTTAAAAAGGTATAAATGAATGTGTGTCCAGCAGTAGCAGTGAAATATATATATGATAAATGCAAATGCGGCCTTACACTACTGAAGACCTGAAAAAAAAATTTCAGGCTTTGAGCGGGAGTCGAACCCACGACCTTTGCGTTGCCAGGGCAATGCTCTACCACTGAGCTATCAAAGCCACATGAGAGCGGTCGTATATGAGCGTGGACATATACTTGGGCCGAGTATCATGTCCACCATAAAGGGATTACCCATATACGACCGCTCTCATGTGGCTTTGATAGCTCAGTGGTAGAGCATTGCACTGGCAACGCAAAGGTCGTGGGTTCGACTCCCGCTCAGAGCCTGATTTTTTTTTTTTTCAGGTCTTCAGTAGTGTAAGGCCGCATTTGCATTTATCATATATATAAAAAGGTATAGTTTACATTTTTGAAAAGGAAGTGTCTGAAGGCAGTTTTTTAGATCTGTTGGAATAGTTTTCCAAACGGAATAAAATGAATGAATGAATGAATGAATAGTAATAGTAATAGTATATCTTTATTGCGCCTTACTCTCCAAAGGGAGGTATTGGTCTGTTTACAACAAAGGTTTTAACATTTACTAATACATTTAAGAAATAACAAAAATTTGATTCTTATACAATTCATAATGTCAATATATGTAAAAATTAAATAAATTATAATGTTCATTGTGCTTGTAAGTTAAGAAGCTCTTTCCTTTTTTGAAACATTGAATGTATATATTTACCTACTACTTTTGATGTATGTTTATTGTCAGCTCTAAGTAGGAACTTAATCCTCTCGTTCTCACTTAAATATATGTACCTTACATCAACCTTAGAAATGTGAGAACATAATTCATGTCTTATGGTTGTAAATCCCTGGCAACACATCAAAAAATGCTTTTCGTCTTCTACGCAATTTTGTTTACATACCAAGCATGTTCTTTGCTCTACTGGGATTGATGCTCCTTTATTTTCATATTTTCCAGTCTGTATTCGTAATGTATGACATCCTAATCTAAGCTTTGTCAGGCTTATTCTGTGCGCTGGGTTTTTAACTGTTGTTAGGTAATTCTCAAATTCATAGCTCTTTTTAACTTCCTTGTGTGTAAATTTTTCTCTTAATGAATGAATGAATGAATGAATGAATGAACTGTATTAAAGTGTCATAGTCTTTAGCTGTTAGGCTACATGAGGGGACACTAAAATAATTTTTAATAATTTTAAACTATTTTTATAATGTATTGTTTGAAAAGAGAAAGTAGAGGTCCCATAGTTATTATTATACATTAGAATTACTTTGAAACACGTGATTGCTCGAGAGCATTTAGTCAATATACAGTAGCATGTGAACTTGACATGATAACCCAGTATCTGCAGCAGATATTGGGTTATCATGTCGAATTCAAAGTCCGCCTAGTTTCCAAGCCCCTTGTCCGTGCGTGTAGTGCTGTCAAACTTTTGAAAATATGGCTGAGCGATTCGCCTCCGTTTCCAAAGAGGAGTTGAAAGTTTTGATCGAGAACAAAGATTCTAAAAACACCAAGAGAACAACAAAAACAAGTGTAAAAATTCTGAATGATTATTTGAGGGAAAAGAACCTGAAGCCACAAGATAAAACCGCTTTGGCCAATGTTTGGCGCAGGCGCTAGAAAAATTGATGGCAAATTGTTTGAAAACGTATAATAAAACAATTATTGAATTCGGTTTTCGCATGATATCGTGAATTATCAAAACCTCGTGTCTGTGTTATCTGCCTCAGCCGACCTCGATTTTGATAATTCCCGATATCATGCTCAACCTTATCCAATAATTGCTTATTATTTGTTCATGGCCTATTAAAATCCACAGTACTCCATCACAGTAATACACTAGAATGCAACGGACTGGCAGTAGAATGGAGGTCATTTCAGTTGTACTGGACTGATGACGGCAGTGATACGATATCCGTATCAGACTTAGAGGGGAATAACACTCGCATTCTGATCTCTTCGAGCCTTGATAAGCCAAGTGGAATTGCTCTTGATCCTAACAACGGGTAAGTTTATAACCAGTACCTTATATTCATACCCGTTTTTCACTTAAAGGGACTGTCACGGCTGAATTAGGTTTATTTTATTAAGCTTTGCCAAATACTTTCTATGAAACATGATGTTTGCAAAGAAATTTCTTCTATGGATCTAAATAACAAAGCCATAGCTTTATTGCAACCAAATGTGTCTCCCGGGCGTTATAATTTAAAGTTACAAGCAAACGAGACCAACTTTGAAAACTGTTCAGCCCAACAATATTTTAAAAACACATATCGCAATCCGTTTCAATCTTCGTCACTTTAGGCCATCCGTACGTTCTTTTGTATTTGCTGTGTTATTGATAGAAATGTTCCTTTACTGTTTAAAGAGGTTATTTTTTTTTTATATTTCACCGAATTTGATTGTCTTTTCCTATGCCAAAATTTGGCTAAAATTCGTGACACAGTCCTTTTAAGGGACGTTCCATTTTTATCCACACCACCCTGAGGATGGCAGGAATCCTAATCCTCGAATCCGCATCCACGCCCTTTGAAAAATGAAAATGAAATCCGAAGAGTTGATTGTTTGTCGGCACCTTTAAAAAAAAATTCCGAAGGGTCCAAATTTTGTCGGCTTCTTTGAAGAAAATATTTAATCCCCCCTTTGCAAAAACCCTCCTTCCTTAGCAGGGGGTGGGGGTAGCCTGCTTGACGAACTAAATCCCGGTATAGCTGCAACGCAGGCTAAGGGGGGAGGGGGGGGGTGGTGCGGACAAAAAAGGGAATGTCCCGTACTCTTTCATGTGGAAATGATTTAAACAGAACTGAGCAGCTGGGGGACTGGGCCGTAGCCAGAAACAAATTATGGCTGAGGCAATATGGCAAATGGTTAAATTCTCTACATCCCGGGGGAAGTGGAGGGGAGGGGTGGGAAGGGAGAAAGGCCAAGATACTATGATCTTATAACTTGCGAAACAGTTGGTAGTTTTGAGACGAGCGGAATACAGTAAAAACTTACATTATATTTAGAACCTATAATTTAAGAACTTGTTAGGCTAAAATGTCCGTTTATACCCCGTTTATGCAACAACCTGTCTTAGTCTATACCTTTAAACTGGTTCTTATATAACTCTTTTAAAACTGAAAATTTATAATTTAAATAAAACACGTTCTACTGGGTAAAGAAAATGAGCCAAATCCTGTGCAATGTCATTCCAGTAGAGTTTACACAACTGTAACTGTACAACTGTAAGGGTGAATAAGGATACGCGTGGATTTTACGGGGCTATGTCACGCAATTTTAGGAAATTTCGGCACTGACCAACTGGTCATAGAATTAACTGAAACATCACAATAACGGCTTAAAACTGTAGAACAACACAAAAGAAACACAGAAAAGCCAAAAAGCGGCATGGATGGGCAAAATTCGTGAAGATTAAAACGGATTGTGTTCGGGTAAACTTGAAAAACGTCAGTCGGCCCGGCGACTTTTTTCAAGTCTATCACAATTTGTATAAAAGTGTCATTAAAGTGCTTAAAATTCATCCTTGTTTGTTATGTGGCGGTGATTTTGCCCATTTAAGACTGGTGCTCTGCCACTTTGAATTTTTTGAGCTCTTAATGAACGAAAAAAAAATAGAATTACCTAAAATAAAGTGACTTAGCCCCTTTTAAATATTTGGCTAGAACTACAGATAAGGGCAAGAAATCGAATTTACTACCAGATTGATACCTAGTTGTCTTCTTAGTAAAAGAAAACCCTGTGAACAAGGGTTAGACTCGGTCTTAACATAGTTAAGGCGGCAGTTTATGGTGCAAAACTAACATGGTGTTCAATTGAAGAAGTCGTTTAATTTAAACACAGCACGTCTCTTGCCCTTGTGACTAGCTGGTGCGATATTCTCTCACTCAACAGATTAATGTTCTGGACGGACTCGGGACAAAACCCAAAGATAGAGAGAGCCACTTTATCAGGCTCGCAACGCGTTGCTATAGTAACGTCCAATCTTCTGTCGCCAAATGGGATCGACCTTGACAGACGAAACAGACTTGTCTTTTGGGTTGACGCAGGAACGGACAGAGTAGAGTGCGTTGATTACCATGGCAACAACAGAAAGATACTCTTTCAACAAAACGGTCTCCGCTTTATTGGAGTGACTTTCTTCTCTCCATTTTTATTCGTCACTGATTCGGAAACGAAAAGGATTTACAAATTCAGTGCCTTTGATACCAGTGGAGCAGTTTTGGGTAATGTTGACCCCAACACTGACCCCAACGGACTCGTAGCTTATGACAGTTCCCGGCAGTTTTCAGGTGTGCACTTGAATTTATATGCTTCCATTCTGACCAGTTCTTTGAATATTGCCTTTCAGTAGACTTTTCCGACGTTTCAGTGGCTCACGAGTGTACTGTAAATAGCATAACTTTTAGTTTATTAAAGGATGGTTCTCATATAATCGCCCCGACCGTTTCTATCGCATCAATCGTTTCAAATATTGACACGTGCACGATCGTAGTCGATCGACGAGTTTGGAAGCGATCGGGTGTTCTCATATGATCGTCCCGATCGCCTGGTATTTGCGAAGACCTACGAGAAACAATCATTTTAGCCATAAATCCAACACAATAGCATCCTTCAATGAAAGAGCAAAACTCGTGGCCTCCTATCTTCTTTGTTATTGCAGTTTTACGGCGAAAAAGAGAAAGAGAAGCAAGAAGGATAGAACACGGGCAATTCAAGCGATCACATTTTTGCTACCACAGCCTCACCCTTAAAAGCAAGCAATTGGTAATTTTCAATACTTTCTTAAGGCTGATTCCCATTTAATCGCCCTGATCGCACGAAAACCTTTTAAGTTACAGAGGCGATAGAAACGATCTGGGCGATTTAATGAGAATCAGTCTTTTTTAATATGTTCATTATTTCACGCCTCACATTGCAGTGTGTCCAGCGTTGCCTGCACCGTCTAATGGAACAAGGCTTGGATGCCCAGGGAATGAAACAATGTATGATGATACAGTCTGTTAGTTCTCGTGTAATAATGGCTATATTGGGTCTGGTTCTCAAGTAAGAAGATGTCAACACAATGGAACTTGGAGTGGACAGGATTTCACTTGCCAAAGTACGATCTTTAACATTACACCTGATTAAAGAAACGTTGACCCATGAAAAGCATAACCCATGAATATCTTAACCAAGATTTCGGAAAAAGTAATCGTTTTTTGTGACAGAATAGCCTAAGTAGCAGGTGCCTGTGTAGTTTTTGAGCGCGCTTTTGGGAAACGCGAAAGGCGCGCCCAAACCTACACAGGCGCCTGCTACGCAGGCTAGTGACAGAATGAACATTGTTATAAGACAGGTTGTACAAATCATGGCCCTAAACCTTTCAAACAAAGAAAACATTTTGATTATAAAAAATGGAATCTTTTTAAGCTTACAAATATCACAGGGTCAACGTTTCTGCAATTTGGTGTATGCGATAAACCGTACCGAATTAAATGGTACGATTTTGCCTAACATTATCGCATGCGTCAGGCTTACGCCATGACTTCAACGCGAATCGCGTCGTGTGAATCAACCTACCACATCCTTACGACAGACGCGCGCGTGTGTAAATGGTTCTTAGTCGTGTCGAAGGACTGTCGTAAGGCTTTCGCTTGCGGAAACTTGTATCTAATGTCTCAAGTGCAGAACAGAAACCTTTTTCTTTACCGTGACAAAAAACCGTTAAATTACTGCCTGAATTATCCATTCATTACCCTTTTTTCATCAACAGATATTAAGTAAAAATAGTCAATATAGCTTCCCAAGCAAAATTATGCTCGTTTCAGATTGCTTTTGATCCATACATCAGATTTGTGTAGGAGAAAGCATATAAGGAAATTGTTCTTTTCAATTAAATGCACGTCGTTGTCTCTAATTTTAAGCGGTCCACGGCGCATGAGCAGTTGTGATAATCATTATGGCCCAGAATGTAACTATTCCTGTACGATCAGTTGTCGTTTAAATGGCTCGTATATAAACAGGCACGTGCGTTGCTCCTGGTAACTGACACCTTCGGATGTGGAATAACACAATTCCCACATGCGAATCTAAACTGGAAACGTAGTTAAAATGTTATTTATGTCTCCACACCGAACAGTTTTTTAGCTATTCTCCACTTAAGGATACCATTTTTGCAAATAGAATTTCTGACAGGATGGCTTTGTTTCGATTTTACATTGTAGTGATCACGTGTCCAGCGTTAGCTGCACCGTCCAATGGAACAAGACGCGGATGCCCAGGGAATGCAACAATGTATTATGATACAGTCTGTCAGTTGTCGTGTAATAATGGCTATATAGGGTCTGGTTCTCAAGTAAGAAGATGTCAACACAATGGAACTTGGAGTGGACAAGATTTCACTTGCCAAAGTATGATCATAGTTCGATAAAAAATGTACGTCCATCTGGGGATAGAAGCAAAACCCACTTGTATTAAGTAAGGGTTATTTTTAGGCAACGAGGGGATATGTGATTTATTCACCGAGGGCGCAGCCCTCGGTGAATAAATCACATATCGCCGAGGTGCTTAAAAATAACCGGCTTATTTTTCACATGGGCGAGGTATCAACAGTGGCTCAAACAATAAGAAAGATTTTTTCTTTGTTGTTTTGATGTAGGTGCGCTGAAATGCGCTGAAACGTTTTTCCCGACACACACTTAACAACAGGAAAAAGGTTCCGAAAAGACGCACTGGGGTTTCCACATTGTTAAATTTTATAATAAACAGGTTATTTTTTCGTTTTTGATACGCCGACCAAAACAATCAATATGCTTGCCAAACAAGTTTAACAATAGATTAAAGATTCCGAAAGTACGCATTGGGATTTTGTAATTGCCTGATAGTTCCGACAACTTTGTAACCACATTTTTCACCACTTAACTGCAAAGTTGGCAGAGGTGAGCGATTCTGTGAAGGAGAGTTTTTATTTTGCGACAAATCCAGGCAATAACTTGGAGAAATTGCTATCCTCAAAGAATCTCGAAGAGGACTGCGAAAACGCTCAGTTTAGCACTTATGAGGCGACAGAAGGATTGTTTAGCTTTAACCAGGCGGAAACAAATGGGAGGAAAACGTCGAAGAGGCTAGAGATATTATCGTCGAAGATGACAATTTAAAGAGCTGCTGGCCAGGAACAGTGAAAGGATCCCGAAGAACACTAAAAAAAGGTAACCTTTTGGTGTTTGAATGTTTGGAGTGTTTTAGCAACCGAACGGATTGAACTGCAACGGAATTCTGAAAAAGAGCAAACGTCGAGGCATGAGGACCGGAACGCATTTCTCGTGTTTTCAATTAAGCAATTGCTCAGTAGTATTTAAAATGTAACAACAGTCAAGGTAAAATAAATCATAACGTTATTACAGTAAAATTGTGTTTTGTTTGTAATGCGAGGCTTGTGGCTTTGCTAGAAGGGAATATTAGATATCAGCCCCGCTCTCCCCTGTTACAATCAAAGCCGCCACCAGGTTTTCAGACAGTTGCTAATTAGCGGGGTTTATTCAATATAATCAGCCTGGAAGAACAAAGGAAAACGAGCCATGTGAAAAATAAGCCTGTTTTAAACTTACTCTCTGCCCTGAAAATTATTTGTGCACCTACTTCTCCAAGAAGCTGTTCGAGAATTTAGTTTCTTGTTGGTTAGGGTGTAAGTTATTTTCGGGGGACTATCCACATAATTTCAATTTTTATTACAATGTTTGTGTATTTTTACTGACGAGATATTACTATATTGACTTTTACGATGAATATTTGCGGAGTTTTGAGGATTTCTTTTACCGGGAACAATGGAAAGTGGATAGAAACCCCTTTTCTTTCAGATTTGCTTTTTTCCAGAAATAGAATGCAATAAGGTATTGAGCATTTCAGTTTATAAAATTGGAAACTGGTACCATTGATGTCAAGAAAGAAATGCAGAATCTGCAATATCTGAGAATTACACAGATAACAAGATTTTAACTGTGTTCGCCTCAAGCAATCAACTTTCACAGAAATATTTGTTGCCTTAATGTTTGGGAAAAGCTTAACAAGAAACCTTATTTTAAAACACGACAAGTTCGAAACGCATTTTTAGTTTCAGGTTTGTTTGTCAATAGTATTATTTGATTTACTGTACTTTTTTCCTTATTTTAAAGACTTCTCTTCTACCAGCATCGCAACTACGGAAACAGAAGGATCCAAACCAACGCTTGCTATTTTCATAGGAGCTTGTTTGGGCGGTGTTTTATTGCTGGTTATCATTATCATTGTCGTCGTGTTCGCTTGCAAGAGACGTGACAGGTGAGAAACGCCAAGGAGCTTCGTCACGGGGATTTCGTAGGTTTTTGGTCTAAATAATTGTTCTAAATTAATAGTGGGCAACGTAACCCATAAAAAAATCTTTAAACAATCTAAAGGAAAATAAAACCTTTTTTGTGGATAGATATCAAATTTCGGCTACAAATATCGATTTTTTTAAGGCGCGCGGAAACAACTTGAAAAGTGAAGCCTCAATTTTTCAATTTGTAATTCATTTCCCTCATAGCCTAGACTGTCCACAGCCTCTCGATTTTTCAACGCAAAAAAGCAGACGAAGTTAGCGCGAAGCGCGAGCGCGCGGGGGAGGGGGTCGGGAAGCGAGCGAAGGAAAAATATTCTTTCGCTCACCGCCCCCCCCCCCTCCCCCCACCCTCCTGCTTCTTCCGTTTTGCGCTGGCGTCCAGTTCTCTCGCCGTTCTCACCGCGTGCTCATCGATCGAAAAACACGAAAAAATAGAGGGCTGTGGACAGTCTTCTCATAGCCATCCGTAGCCAAAGATGGCTGTCAACTATCTCAGTGCTCTATTATAGTAATTGCTGATAAAAATGGGAAACCAGTTAATTTTGTTCCCTGAGAATCTCAATGTAAAATTCATTGTTTCCCTCGGAGACAGTCATATTGACCTTTAATACGCTTTCGTTTTTTTCTCTTTAGATCCATTATATACCTTTAACTGAAGTTCAAAGAAGTCGACCGAACCTAAAAGATGGAACAACGATGTCGTTTTAGCAATGCTTCCGTTATCAGAACTGAAAAACAAGACGCTGAAATGAAACACTCTGAATTTTGCGCCTTGTGAATCCACCGTCAGAAAAAAAGATGGCTGCTGTCTATTTTACCATAATACCTTGCGTACCTTTGTCCGTGAACTAACAACATTGCATATGCCAGTTTTGAAGCTTTTAAAACTTATTTGTGTATTTTTGTAAGTTTTCTTAGATTTTTCTTGCGCTAAGAATTCTGGGTAAATGTATCAGTTGCCATATTTTTGCCTACAGTGGATTGACGTAGCATATGTGCATAAATAAAGTTACTTGATCAATTACACATCAACGTATCTTACGTTACTCCTTTAATGTTCCTATACGCGAGGGGGGGGGGGGGGTGGGACTGACGCAGAGACATCGAAACGACAAAATTATACCAAGCTGGGATTGAGGTTCAGTTCATTAAAACTACTCAAAAGCGCCTCTTACCTCCTTTAAATCCATTCCTGCGTATATTTTCCCATGAGGCACCTCATCTACAACGAAACAAAATGCACTCATTTGCGAAGGTCTAATGCTTCAAAAGTCAACACAACCGATGCGATCGTTTCGAGCGTCATTCTGTTTTGAAATATATCGACCGCTGACTGTTCCGACCGCGGCCTTCCGTGAGACGAAGGCCGACGGAGCGTCTTCGGGAGCGAAGCTTTTCGATCGAGGCATGAAGACCGGTGCCCTTAAACGGTTTTCAAAAAGTGACTTTTAAAGCATTAGACCGTCGCAAATGATCATGAGTGCAATGTGTTACGTAGATGAGGTGCTTGTGGGAAAATATACACAGCAATGCATTCACAGAGCTAAGACTTGTTTTATTGATTAGTTCTAATTGAACCCCACTGCTCTCTATGAAAGGGACGCGTGCGTGTAGCAGCGACAAAATCGCAATACGTACACACATGAAAAAAGGGAAGTAAGGATACCGTAAATAATCTAATAAACGCCTCGTATCCATTTAACACCCCGCTAAGGGCCCTAAAATTTTAGGGCGTTTATCAGGTAATTTTTAAAACACATGGTTTTACCGCTGCTACGCGCGCTGTGACCTGTCACTGCATTAAGTCACCTACTGTGAAAGCACTTTAAATAACCAATCAGAAATCAATATTTTTGCGCGACACTTTTGATTTCGCCGGTATCGCATGCGTGGTATGAAGAAACGTCAAAAATTTAATCTGGTATAACCCGTTCTATTCCATGTTAGCAACTACATCTATGAAGAAAAGAACCGAATGCCAAGCACAGAAAATAAAACACTGTTGCCGCTAAGCCTTTGTTTTGTGGTTTATTTTTCAACCAATCAAAATAGTATATTGCCCTTAATTTTTAATATACTAACCTTGCCCTACTCTAAAATACATACTTTACCTTCCTCTAAAATACGCTACTCGTACTCTAACTCTGATATACATGCATTCCCTTATATAAAAAAAACCCTCATGCGAGCTGAAAAAAATCCCACGTTCCTGTTTGAGTCAGTTAAATTGCGGAGTGCACTCGGTTATATACCATTAAGCATTACTGCTGTGTGAATGTAGTATATTATAATATATAGTGAGTTAGTATATAGTATACTATATTTTATTAAAAACTAGCAATGGTACTTCGCAATTCTTGCGTTTCGATTAGTTAACAGGGAATAGTATATGAGCTACCATTTATAACCAACAAAGTTGCCTGTACACATCAACGAAATTAGCTGGGGAGCTAAAATATTGCAATTCTTTGGACGTTTCCCTTCTTGTCGCATAAAAATACACAAAATGACCATGCTGCACGTTTCATTTAATAATTCAAAAGGTATTTACAGCAGTGAAGGTTTCAATATCTCATTTGAAAGGACAGAAAATTTGCTTTCTAAGAAAAACACATCTGCTTCATAAAAACTTATCACGTCTCAAAAAAGAAAATAATTCAATTACAGGAAATTAGTAAAAATAGGTCACACAATTTTAGCAAAACTGAAATACAGTTGAACCCCAACTGGCCGCTTAATAGAGGTTGGCCGCTTAATAGGGGTTTGTCAGAAATTAGCATAAGGTATTTTTAAAAGGTAACATTATTTCAATACAAAATAAGGTGAAAAGGAATAACGGAATCACAGGAAGACGACAATAAACCTGTGTTTGAATGATTTTATCGGCCGTCACGGTCTGAGATTGTTGAAAATTAATTTAAATATCGTATATTACATTCTTATTGGCCGCTAAATAGAGGTAAAAACAATAGAAGAACGCTCATCGGGGCGGCAGAAATGTGGCCGCGGCCGCTTAATAGGGGTGGCCGCTTAAAAGGGGTTATATTTACAGTATTTTACTGACAATATTTTCGGGTCTTTAGTAACTGGCCGCTTAATAGGGGTTGGCCGCTTAATGGGTCGCCGCTTAATAGGGGTTCGACTGTAGTGCAGAAACGCTCTATTGTACAAATTCTCAGGTCTAAGAGAACATTTTCCTTGTTCTACTGAAGATGAAAACTATCCTGAAAACCTGATAAAAATCGACCGAATTTGGAATTAACTACGAATTATTTTTCCTGCGTAAACACATGGATTACATCTCAGTAACCGTGGCAACGGCTGGTCAAAGCTTAAGTTACGCGTTCCTTCTAACATTGACAAAATCGCTTCAAAACAGGTTTTTACCAAAGTATTTGAGCTTTACATTTCGAAAAAACCATGAAAGGCACACAATTTATGATATAGGCGAGATTTTCAATGTAAAAACGGTGATCCGAAGAGCATTTAGTCGCATTTTGACGAACATATGTTCATACGCGAACAGACCGAAACACGTGCGAAGCAACATGAAAGATCATTTACCTCAATGTTTTGCTTCGAATTTCGACCCAAATGTCCAAATAATTTTCTCTGACACTCGAAAAACCTTTTGGATCATCATCCTTCTCAGAGACCATCTTCACGGGCTTTTAAACCTATTAAGAGGGCGTCTCGTTTATTTCCGACCATCGATTTTGGTTCAAGAATTCGAATTGTCTCATTTGCTGGGATTTTAAAGCCTTTACCTAGTTAATTAATAAAATGGGTTTTCATTTGATTAAAAATTCTACTTTATGTTTTTTAGGATCTATCGAAGTTTGGTCCGATCCAGAGCAATTACCCGCCTTCCGAAACGGTTAAAATAGCACATATTACAATTGCTCTCAAAAAATAAATATTCGCTTACAAGATCCAGTTCTTTTTGTAAACTATATAATCATCATTGTAGTTTATTAAGCAATGTTTCAATTATGATTCATTCTTGTTTCTTCATAGGACAAAACAAGATTTCCGACCCGCCTAATCCAGCTTTGAACGAAACAAGGAAATAGCCCAACTTTGAAGGCAAATTTTGAAAATGTGGCACCTGCTCGAGACTACTTAATTGCATGAACAGAATCTATAAATGACCCTTTCTTGAAAACAAGAATAAAATTTGTCAGCACTTCAAAGCTGACAACCGCTTAAAATCCAGGAAATTTTCAAAATGTATAGGTAACGAACATCTTCGTCGTGACAAATTCTTCTGATAAATTCGCATACTATAACCCTTTAATAAAGCTCTCTTACCTGGCTTTAGAATGTCTGTTTCAGCTTTTACAGTCATCTCTGAATTCTAGGTATCCTCAGAATTAATAGCTTTTTCCTCCAGCTGTAGGTTTGTACACGTTCCCGGCGAACCAGATACATCTTAGTAGCGTGACTGTCACATCGATCGCAACATATGTATAAACAGTTCAGTTGAATGTCCACTTTTGGAAATGTTTTGATCCGCAGATCAAAACAAACAGTTATCCAATCACTGCTCGAATTTGGAGTCACATGATGCGAGTGCTGAATCTGTCGATCGAAATCTAGAAAAGCGAAGTGTGCAGAAGTCGAATTTGAATGAAACAAGCTTCGTTCTATTAACTAAATGGAAATTCACAGCTTTAAGAAAGAAAAAAATATGCCATTGACCTCTCTTGGCCAGGAATAAGTAAAGCGGAGACGAGCGCTTGTATTTTAAATCCTTTTCTGTCGCGCGCTATGCAAATCAACACTAATCACTTGGTTTTAAGTAAATTAAAAGAACTGAGCTATGAACTCCGCTTTTCAAATAAGATATACTCTCATAATTTACGCCACGTCACATTGATTAAGGAACTTAGCATCCCGGGCATTAGCTTAGCGGCGTCTAGAATTCAAAAATTAAATGCGACCTCGCAAACTGACATGAAAACATTTACATTTGGTATCGTGCCAGAACTGACCGGTCTAAGAAATTAATGCTACTCGAAGGTTAGCATAAGTGTTTGCGTTAAACTTATAACTTGTTTTCTATTAATTTAACGAAAAAATAAATCGTTTCGTAAAAGCCACACGAATATTTGGCGCAACTGAGTCAAGAAATTAGATCACGCGTCGAAGGAAGCGACACATTACCGTGACATTATATTGCTGTAAATCAGCCTGGCTTGGTAACACAATAAAAATATAAGAAACGGCAGCTCATAATCTGCTGGTCTTGCAGTGAAAACATAAAGTGAGCTGTACTGAGCTGTACTGAGTTTTATCTTGCAATAAAAAATTAGTCACAACAAACCTTTCTAACATATATTTCATCAACAAATTGGCATCCAAAGGTGTCAAACTCTGCATCACAAAATAACTGGCCAGGAAATCAAACAAACCGATGACCTCAATTCGAAGGCTAGCTCAATCAATTGAAAACATCATGGCATTTGGAGCTCCTTATAAACATATCAAAAAGACCGTCAGAACTTCTAGCTGGTTAGAATTAAGTTGACTACACTGAAATGAACATATATACATTGAAGTCTCCTTCGCCTTCCCTGGCATGGCGCAATCACAATGTAGCAGCTCGCCAGGGTTCTCATTCCTTCCATGTTCTTTCTGTTTCTCTAATTTCAGGTTATCAAGAAATTGAAGCGAATCGAGAAAATAATTTCCTTCGCTTCAGGCGAGTCCATGCTTAGTTGCTTTCGCCAGATAACCTTCCTTTTAATACATTTCAATGTACATTTGCGCGTCAATGTGCTTTTGCGCGTTTCAGCGCGTCGACCTCCGGTCCACTGAAACCAGAAAGAAAACAAAGCTTGCATCCTGTAGTCCTTGTTGTGTCTTTAAACACGTCCAGTAAATAATCTTTGGCGATCCTGGATATATTTAAGATGTTCTTTGACGTCAGTTATCCATCAAGTCATCGACTAAAGCGAACGAAAAGAAGCCCAAACAGATGAGTTATAAGCAGTCTCATTTTGCGTAGACGATGGCTTCCAGCAAAAATCGCGGCCCATCCACCCAAATTGCGGCCCATCGCTCAGATTTCGCTTAGAGCAACTAGAATAACTGTAGAACGTCTCTGAATTTTTTCAAGACTCACAAAAATTTTTCACAAGAGATACACTGGATTAAAGCTGAAGAAACGACCCAAAAGACAACCAAAACAAACATACGCATCGAAAGTAAATCCTCACCTACGCGCACAATCCGCCGTGATTTTACACAATTGTCACGCATAACGCTTCTTCAATGCTTTCTTTGTGTTGTGTTACCAACTGGCAGGAAATGCACCCCAGGAATACTTGAAAAAAGGCAAATATAGAATTCAAGTGGAGTCCACTCGGGAAGACTTGACAACCGCCATGTTGTTACGTCACGCTATTGTTTTCCGCGTTTCCAAAAGTGGACATTCAACTGAACTGATAAAAGAAGCGTGGAAGTTCTTTGCATCGCTGACCGTAGTTTTGCTCATAGCCGCTTTTGATCGGGCATATTCCTCTTAAAACGTTTGCAGGGACATGTTAAAGATTAGTGTTACCACGCATATAAGTAGTAAACGGTGAGCCGAGATCGATACGTAAATGCTGCGGCCATCTTGTGTTTACAACTGGTGTATTAGTTCCCAGTCCCCTACGAGCTTTACATTTCAGTGAGCCTGACACTTTTGAAGGGGAAAGTAAGTGAAATATCTAAGATCCGTTAGCAGGATTCATAATAAAACAGTTTATAGCAGCCAGCCGGCCAGCCAGATCATAATAAAAGGAAGGCAAGAAAACTAAGGGAAGAGATGGAAAGAGTCTGAAAAGAAAACTGATTTTTTTTAAACAAAAACAAGAATTATATTTCTATAATAAAAATTTGGTTTGTATCTGATCTTAAAATCGGTTTAAAAAGTTGGTAAAACGTATAGAGCTGAATTTTCGGTACTCTCTGTTACCTTCATCAGAGTTAAAATTGGTTCAGTTTTTGCATAATAAGTTTTTATACGCCGCCGGTCTCTAGGGATGTTCCCAATGCTAATTTAACTTGTGGGAAATGCACATGCTCATTCACACAGTTAAATATAATGTCCTGGATAGAATGTAGCGCTTCTAGGAAAAGGCGTTGTTGCCTATTGTTGACATTTCTTTCTAGAATTTCAACATAATGTGGATGAATGTCATGGTCTGTTGTTTCCGCGTGAAATCTTATTGCGCTTTCGTTATTAGATCTTGTGCCAGGCTTGTGCTCTGCGCCGCGCGAATTCCATGATCTTTTGCTCTTTCCCACATAGGCAAAATCACATGTTTTGCATTTGACTTTGTACACAATTCCCTTGATCTGATTTGTGGCGGGGTGGTCTTTTTGTTTCTTAAAGATACTGCCCAGTGTTTTAACAGGCTTCAAAGTGGTTCGTTTGCTTTCTCTGCTAAGCACACGTCGAACTCTCTCGGAAACACCCTTTATGTAAGGGATTGAAGCGTAAACCCTTGGACTCTTTTGACTTTCCTGGTTTTCTGAGCTGAAACAAGACAACGATCGATGAAACTTTGGGCGTATCCGTTGACTTTAAGGTCACCGATTACTTGTTGTTTTTTGCTCTTTTTCTGCTCAGAGCTCGAGGGAAGATATCTGGCACGATCCATTAGTGTCTTTGCTACAGCTCGTTTGCTTTGCGCGGGACTATGTGACTCGAAGGCGAGATATTTTTTTGTGTGCGTGGGTTTCCTGTACACGCCATACACTTCCACTTGACCACTCGCAGATACCGTGTTATAGTATCAAGGAAAGCTATGATTTGGCCTTCCGCGCCTGTAGTTGGCATTTCTATCGTGAATTGGATATGAGGGTTAATGGAATTCAAATGGCTGTGAAAAACTCTGATGCTTTCCTCTTTAGGCACGCATTGGAGTCGTCAACGTAGCGGCGCCACCAGTGCGGATTTACTGGTGCAGAGGCTAAGGCCTTTTCCTCAACTTCTTCCATGACTAATTCGGCGTTCACTGCGTTGGTGGTACTGAGTTCCTTCAGATGAGAAATAGCTGTTGTTAAGTACGAAGGGCTTAGCCTCTGCACCAGTAAAACCGCGCTGGTGGCGCCGCTACGTTGACGATTTTAATGCGTGCCTAAGGAGGTTCAAGAAATTATACAGTCAAAAAACCAAGAAAGTCGAGAGAGTCCAAGGGGTTACGCTTCAATCCCTAACATAAAGGGTGTTTCCGAAAGAGTTCGACGTAGGCTTGTACCAAAAGTGCTCGTAAAAAAAAGCATAAAAGAAGTGCTCGTTTTTTGCCAAAAAAGTGCTAAAATAATGCTTATTTTTTTTTTAAAAAAAAGTGCTCGTGGGTAACATAAAAATGGTCACTTTTTTCCGATTTTTTTAAAACATAGAATATTAATTTTTTCAGATTTTCAGTTACATTTGTCAAAAATAAAATGTAACGATCAATGTTTGATGTCAGAGTACGCTCTCGAGCTATCTCTGCCTTGGCTGGCTGACTTCCATTGTTCCTCGATGACAACGTGGATGGCGTCATCTTAGAACGAGTGTGATGGACTGGGTTTCTAGAAGGCAACCACTGACGTATCAAACCTATTCCCCAGGCCTCCACGGCTCCTTTGACTAAAATGAGGGCTAATGCATCTTTGGGCGTCATAAATAAAGTCAGATTGTGCTTTTTAACACAAAATTAAACAAATAGTCAGTCGAAAATCCAAAATAATGCTAGCAGTGCTTTTTGGGATAAAATGTAAAAAAAAAAATGCTTGCGAAGCCAAATAATGCCAAAAAAATTCTAGCACTTTCGGTAAGAGCCTAGTTCGACGTGTGCTTAGCAGAGAAAGCAAACGAACCACTTTCAAGCATGTTAAAACACTGGGCAGTATCTTTAAGAAACCAAAAGACCGCCCCGCCACAAATCAGATCAAGGAAATTGTGTGCAAAGTCAAATACAAAACATGTGATTTTGCCTATGTGGGAGAGACCAGAATATCATGGAATTTGCGCGGCGCAGAGCACAAGCCTGGCACAAGATCTAATAACGAAAGCGCAATAAGATTTCACGCGGAAACAACAGACCATGACATTCATCCACATTATGTTGAAATTTTAGAAAGAAATGTCAACAATAGGCAACAACGCCTTTTCCTAGAAGCGCTACATTCTATCCAGGACATTATATTTAACTGTAATGTGTGAATGAGCATGTGCATTTCCCACAAGTTAAATTAACATTGGGAACATCCCTAGAGACCGGCGGCGTATAAAAACTTATTATGCAAAAACTTAACCAATTTTAACTCTGATGAAGGTAACAGAGAGTACCGAAAATTCAGCTCTATACGTTTTTACCAACTTTTTAAACCGATTTTAAGATCAGATACAAACCAAATTTTTATTATAGAAATATAATTCTTGTTTTTGTTTAAAAAAAATCAGTTTTCTTTTCAGACTCTTTCCATCTCTTCCCTTAGTTTTCTTGCCTTCCTTTTATTATGATCTGGCTGGCCGGCTGGCTGCTATAAACTGTTTTATTATGAATCCTGCTAACGGATCTTAGATATTTCACTTACTTTCCCCTTCAAAAGTGTCAGGCTCACTGAAATGTAAAGCTCGTAGGGGACTGGTAACTAATACACCAGTTGTAAACACAAGATGGCCGCAGCACTTATCGATCTCGGCTCACCGTTTACTACTTATATGCGTGGTAACACTAATCTTTAACATGTCCCTTCAAACGTTTTAAGAGGAATATGCCCGATCAAAAGCGGCTATGAGCAAAACTACGGTCAGCGATGCAAAGAACTTCCACGCTTCTTTTATACATATGTTGCGATCGATGTGACAGTCACGCTACTAAGATGTATCTGGTTCGCCGGGAACGTGTACAAACCTACAGCTGGAGGAAAAAGCTATTGATTCTGAGGATACCTAGAATTCAGAGATGACTGTAAAAGCTGAAACAGACATTCTAAAGCCAGGTAAGAGAGCTTAAAGGGTTATAGTATGCGAATTTATCAGAAGAATTTGTCACGACGAAGATTTTTGTTACCTATACATATTGAAAATTTCCTGGATTTTAAGCGGTTGTCAGCTTTGTAGACTTGAAGTGCTGACAAATTGTATTCTTGTTTTCAAGAAAGGGTCATTTATAGATTCTGTTCATGCAATTAAGTAGCCTCAAGCAGGTGCCACATTTTCAAAATTTGCCTTCAAAGTTGGGCTATTTCCTTGTTTCGTTCAAAGCTGGATTAGGCGGGTCGGAAATCTTGTTTTGTCCTATGAAGAAACAAGAATGAATCATAATTGAAACATTGCTAAATAAACTACAATGTTGATTTTATAGTTTACAAAAGAACTGGATCTTGTAAGCGAATATTTATTTTTTGAGAGCAATTGCAATATGCGCCATTTTAACCGTTTCGGAAGGCGGGTAATTGCTCTGGATCGGACCAAACTTCGATAGATCCTAAAAAACATAAAGTAGAATTTTTAATCAAATGAAACCCATTTTATTAATTAACTAGGTAAAGGCTTTAAAATCCCAGCAAATGAGACAATTCGAATTCTTGAACCAAAATCGATGGTCGGAAATAAACGAGACGCCCTCTTAAAGCTCGTTCGACCGAGTCCGCCATCTCGGTGAAGGAATCTCTTGTCTGCAAAATCGTCATGTAAGGCGCATACAAGTGTCTTGGCCCAAAATCGCTAGGTAATTGGCTAATTATATCCACTTCCTGTACACCAAATTTGGAAGGCAACGGAAGTAACGCGAATTTCTCAGAATTTTTTTGCGATTTTTGGTCAAATTCGACCAAAATCTGGTGCACGTGAAAACTAAAGTGTGGAACTGCTAACGTAAAATTGCGGTTATAAGCCCTGGGCTTTTACAACTTCGCAAGAGGTTTTGGGTGGCTTATAAACGGAGAGGCTTATATCCGAGGGGGAGAAGGGGGACTAGCTTATAACCGGATGTATTTTTGTTGTTGTTTCCAGGTAGAAAGGCGTATAACCAGGGGGCTTATAAGCGGAGGGGGGAGGGGGGGGGGGCGGAATTTTACGGTATTACAACGGAACCATCTGCGGTATTCTGGCAGGGCGTGGTGAATACTGGATGCTCTTCGATATTGTTAAAGGAGGGCCGCTTGTTGCTAATTATATAAAGCATTGTGTTGAATTTTCCACGTGCTAGGACCTGGTAAAAACTGGATGGCTCCGGGCGGTTTCTGATTTTCCTCAAAAGTGTGGCGAAACGATGGAAAATTGTCACCCAGTTAAACTGCACACTATATTCACCACAGAATTTGCATTTATGGAGGAAGGAATCCCGAATACCAAGCAAAAAAAAAATGCAAGACTGCCAAACAGCCGTATTTTAGTCGAATGCACGAGTTCTTTGAATGAAAGATCTGAAGCAAATGCCAAGACGGAGAATAAGACTGGTTAAGTCTTAACAGGGGTGGCTCAACCATGCAAAATAGTATAAAAAATGAAGACAGTGTCGACACTAGGTATGGTGTAGAAATTGTTGAAAACTTTAGCTAAAATAAATTTTAAATATTTGCTAACATTTACCTTCCTCTTATAAAAAAAAACCCTACATCCATCCCCTTAGAAAACACCTAGATCTGCCTCTAAGGAAGTTAAACAAAATAACCGATGACTCTAAGCCTTTGCTTTGTGGTTTATTTTTTTATTAAAGCAAACAAGTATAGAAAAACTAAATTTATGCTTAACCTAACTCTAAAAATCATGCAAACTAAAAACTCCACCTACCAAGCAATATTTTTGCACAGCTCTGACTCAGTTAATTGTGGAGTAAATGCGGGTAAATACGACAACAATTCTATAACAGATTTATGTTTCAAGTAAGTGAGTTTTGTGATAATTCATTACCACATTCCTGCTCAATATCATAAAATAAAACTCAAAGTTTCCAACAACAATAAACTTATCTCGACTTGGATGACAAATTGCTAATTACCCGTCTGATGCAGACATCAGAGAAAATACATGTTATGGGTTTCAATAATAAAATGCCTTCCACCAAGTTATAACCAGCAACTCTGAGCTCACCTTAAGTTATATTTTACCCCATTTAGCATACTAGTTAGTTACATTCCTTTGTTTTTAAAACAAAATATTACTGTTTCAGCTAATAACCGAGACACAATCCCCCGGTGGTGTTGGTGTTGGAGGTGGGGAGGGGGGGGGGGGGGGGGGGGAGAGGAAGGGGCGTGCCGCTTGATAGAGTATGAACTTGTCTTGAACATGGTGCTGATTTGAATACTTATGTTGGCATCAACACCAAACAAGATTATCATGCCAGTGGGACAATTTGTACTTGCAATGGTCAAATTTTGTCCTAAATAGGTTTAGAAAATTCGGTATTTTAGTTAAATAGGGCTGTTCCAGAGTTGCACGGCAGCTTTTGGGCAACTTTTCATCTTTCAAGCAACTTTTTTCCAAGATTGCTGAGTGTTCTTCGAAGGTCATACGAACTTTTCCGAGCATTTGTCGAACTTTCCAAGATTAACGAAATTTGCCGAAGATTTCCAAGAAAGTTCAAAGGATGCTTTAACTTTCGGATCATTCAGCATTAAAAACTCGTTAGCAAATATGACGTCATCGGTATCTTCACGAATACTTTTTTATAGTAAAATATTTTTTTTTTAAATTCAACAAATTTTGGCCTTAAAATGTTATTAAGATATTTTTTTGTTGCAGCTAAATATCGTGAACTGCTTAGAAATCTTCCCTTCAAAGGGAAATTAACATAATATATTTGGAGAACTTTCTTATAAAAAAGCAACGCTTTGGATTTTATGGAGAAACTTTTGAGCCACTTTTTTGATTTTCGAGCAATTTTTGAGCAACTTTTGAAGAAAATTCGAGAAACTTTTTTGAAATTTCGAGCATATTTGGGACAGCATTAGTCTTAAACTTAAACAACCCAGCAGCACTTCCTTATCCCAACGTGTCAAGTAACCCACCACCCCACCCCTATTCCGGTATTATCTACAATAACCTAAATTACATAAAGGCTGTTTATATAAAGTATAAAAGTAACCTAAAAAGTTAAGACCATGTTCACCAGTTTTCTTGCAACTGGCAACACGGCGATGACATCTGAAAAACATTGCAAGTTGCAGAGCGCGTGTCACGCGTTGGAATTTTTGGCTTGCAACGAGCCTGCTAGAAATAACGTTGCAAGTTGTGCTTGGCATGTCACACGCAGTACGTTGTCTCACCACAACAGTTGCGAGAAGTCAAGGATAATAATTCTCTTCTTAAAATTTTCATGGCAATATTCTGTTGCAATGCAGGTTTCAATAATGAGGTACCACACGAGCAATCATTTTTTGGCAACTGACGATGCAACTTTAGTCGTGTTGCATGTTGCAAGACTGCATATTGCTGGGATGCAGCTGACGTCACGGCGGCCATGCTAGTGTACAAGAACAAAGCGTTTCCTTTGGCTGGGAGTTTCACTCTTTCATCATGCATGCAAATTCCGCGAAAACATTTTTTCTTGTTTTGCCAATGAACATGGCCTCGTTGTTACGTGGGTGTAAGCCAAGAATTGGTCGGTTTGTATGACATGGTCTTATCTAAATTGAACTCTACTCTTATGCTAAAACAAAGATAATACATACTTGTGCAGCGGAAACCCACGATTTCTCAAAACTCTTGATATTTCCAAATTCCTTTATCTCGGTGTAAGAACCTGTGAAATGTTTCTTTGTGCTCTACATTGTTTTCAGGTTCTTTCTTGTATCGTTCGTTCTTTGTTTACGTCACTGCTGAGTTTCACAGTTTCTTACACCGAGGAATATGAGCCCAAATTTCAGCAATTCAAACCGATTCTTCACTTCAACTTAAAGCGCTTAAATTTATTAAATCGCTCGTATCTGTTAATCAAGAATTGTTATCGAGATCGTGGGATTTCCAGTGCTAATTGCAAGATATATGCCTACTTAAATTCACAAAGAATAATGTTCAATATTCTTCATTTCAGCGACTTGTCCTTCAGATGTGATGTGGTGATCAGCATTGCCAACGTGAGCAGTGTTGTTGTAACTATTCGGGTCGGCCGACTTCTTTGAGCTTCGTCAGTGAATGTTGAAGAGAAAAAAAAATCATTAATAATCTGTCAATAATCTTGAATACGCTCATCCTTATCTAGCAAGGCACGTTTGCAAGATTTAGATTCACTTGCTCTGGGTGATTTTAAAAACTGCAATAACTAAACATGGCGTTGTTCACTCGTAAAAATTTTTTTTACGAGTGAACAACGCCATGTTTAGTTATTGCAGTTTGTTTATTTTGAAACAGTTAATTAGTTTCAGATATAAGTGGTTAGTTTTTTTTTTTGGTTTAGCCATTAGCTTTCCAGCTGAGAGTATTCTTTTTTTTTTCCTGTGCTCCATGCTTTGGTAGTAAAATTGAATTCATCACTTAATAGAGCGACGGGCTTTGAAGGAAATGATTTGATAAATAATAAGAATAATAAAAAGCATATATAAACAGTGACCGCTAAAAGGATGTCCTACTAACAATTAGGATGTCCTAATTGCACTGAAACTAGCTTGTAATGGAGGCTAATGAAAGTAATCATTTCAAATGCAAATGACATGGTACTCTTTTTAATTATATTTCCCCTCATTAGCCTCCATTGCAAGCTAGTTCCAGTCCAAAACCGACAAAACGAAAATAGTCTATTGATTTCCGAGAATTCGGTGTGCGACCGCTTAACAGGGGAGCACTAACAGAGAACTGTTTTAATAACACGGTTTAATTTTCATTTGATTTAATTGGCTAGCTGAAACTTGTTTGACTTCTGTTTTTCTCACCTGTTACTTCTCTTGCAAGCAAAGACAACGGCAACGATGATGATGGACAGCAGCAAAACACCTACACAAACACCAATAATAATGGAAGTCGTTGGTTTGGATTCCTTGTCACTTTCTTCTGTAGTTTGGGTTTTGGAGAACAAAGGCCGAACGCTCAAGATGGTGACATTTATCGACCCTCCAATACTCGACACATTGCTCTTCATGATGGCAACAAGAACATCTTTAAGAACAATATCATCCGAGACCGCTTGGGGAAATTGTAAGTAAAAAGCCAACTGTGCTATGAGAGCATCTTCTGAGAGCTGCTTTGGATAACCCGGGAGGATGTGAACTCTATCCTTAGAGAATACCAAATTGTTGGAAGACCGTTTTCCACGAGAACTGTAAAAGGTACGAAAAACAATAACAATTTTTTACAATTTGAAAAGAAATAGTTCAAAAAGCAAATACGCAAATAAATTATGCAAGTGATGGCAAAGAATACGGCATAGACCAAGTCGTCGGTAAGAAGAGAAGAGCAATTACGCATCAAAAGCCAGTCAAAGCACCCCCCTTCCCACCCCACCCCACCCCTGGGAAGATCGAGAAGACAGAAGCCTATTTGCCTATAATAAAAGACCCGGAGTTATGTCTTTCTCAGTGATACATGTTTGTATTAAGTACTTTTGAGGCCATTCTAGTGTTTGGTATTTACGTATTTCTTTTATCTATTTCTGTTTTTGTTTTTGTTGTTGTTTACCTTGCTGGAATTAATTGACATCGCGTTCCCTCAGCATCACAGTAAACTGTAGCCAGCCTTGCAACTACGATTTTAAAGTCATCCTCCTTTTGTTTGTTCCACTAATCGAACACACACACAAAAAAAATAAAAAAATAACTGAAAAGTCTATTACAATATCCCATTCCATATTTAGTTTAATAAACACAAAAGCCTTCTTGCGTTGGTTCGTGCTTTTATTTTTTATTTTCTATTGTTAACTTCATGTTTCGGCAATAATAATTAGAAAACACTAATGACTAAAGAAAATACCTTTTTAATGTCCATGTCTTTAACTTGCAACAGGACAGATTCCTCCATTGTCGTTAATGATGCTGTTTGAGGCGTAATGAAAGTGGAATGGTTGCTGAGATTAAAGTAATTAAAAAACAACAACAACAAGAAAACAAAGAGCAGTAAATACAAAACATAATGTAGTTAAATCCTTTTGAAACTACAAATGCATTTAGCCCTCTTCGTATTGTAAGGCAACGGAAATACAAGTGAAACTAAATTGCATTAGGTGAAGACATAAAAAATCCCAACGTAAACAGGTTATTTAATTATGTCATCCTCTCATATCCGTGTAGCTCCTTTATTTATGTGGTAACACCAACATTCTTTTTTAAGTAAGGTGACTCAAATTCACAATACCTCATAGCATAATAAGGTATTTTAATACTTCTTAAAATAAGTACATTTTGAAGGAAAGGTTCTCCGTCATATTTCCGACGGTCCCCATGGATCCATATGCAGAGACAGAAACAGAACACAATCATATCTTTGTTGTCGAAGAAAGCCGTCTCCGTAGTAACAATATCTATACTTTGACGTCTAAACTTTTACCTTCACATGTTGGTATTGCTTTGTTCCACATTCCCGGATGTTGGTCACCAGGGGCAACACACGTGACTGTTGACGAGCCATTCAAACGATGACCAATCGCACAAGAAAAGTTGCATTCTGCTCCATAATGATTATCACAGCTGCTCATGCGCAGTACACCACTTGGATTTACTGTCAGCGATGTACAATTGATATCTGTTGGTAAAAATACTTCAATAAATAAAAATTTCATATAAAAATAATAATTAAAAGAACAGTTCGATAATGGGGGCACTGGATTGGGGTGTGTCTCGAAGGTTCTTAAACCTTAACCCTATTTAAAAATAAAGAAAGCAAAACTGATACCTTTTTAAAGCCAAAAGCAAAAAATGAAACCCTATTAAAGGGGAGGAGCAGCGCTCCGTGGCGACCCAAATAACAGCTAGCCGGGCACGGCATCACACAAATCTACTAATACTTGAACAGATAGTTCAGTCTTTTAGCTTGGAGTTTATTGAACTCATTGCCAAAAGGAGCAAACATTATACCCTATTAAAGGACCGAGAACCTCAAAAACCATTCCCTAACCCGCGGCATATACCTATATAGCCCATATATGGGAGTACATACCTCCGCGGGCCCTGCTCGCCGAACACCACGGCGTGTGACATATATCGAAGTAAATCATAGTAAAGTTACACAAATTTTAAACTTTAAACGACAATAAAAAAAACGACTTTTCTTTCACAAGCCCGTCAACATATGCTGGGGTTGTCTAGTTGCCTCCGTTAGAGAACAGCTTTAAATAACAGTTTTCATTGCACTCGACTTGAAAAATCTGTTGGAGTTCTGCCACCTTAGTTGAATTAATTTTAACACGCTATGTGCAGTGTTAAACCAGATGTTAAAGATCGTACTTTGGCAAGTGAAGTCTTGTCCACTCCAAGTTCCACTATGCTGACATCTTCTTACTTGAGAACCAGACCCTATATAGCCATTATTACACGAGAACTGACAGGTTGTATTATAATTCATTGCTGCATTCCCTGAGCATCCAAGTCTTGTTCCATTGGATGGTGCAAATAACGCTGGACACGTGATCACTATCACGTGATCAAAACAAAAACAAAGAAGTAACATTAGACGCTGCAGTTGCAAAAACAGTGAATAAAAGCTAATAGTTCACTAAAGAGATATAAATACCATTTATGCATACTTGCTCCTTCTTAATTAGACACTACTTATTCGAAGTACCAGTATGTGTTGCTTCGGCTCAGCTCCGTTTGCTGGGGCCAAAAAAAACTTCTCATTTTGGGATCTTTTTGGCCGCATGTGTGGCCGTTAACATAACAGTGACCGAAAGATCGCATTACAAAAACATGTATAAAGTACCACCAAGCAAAGGTGAAAAGGCGAGGGGAAAAGTGTGTGTAAGTGTGTGAAGCCGAAAACAAGGAGTGGAGGTAGGGGAAAATGGTGTTCGCTTGTTGAAGACATCGCGCGAAAGAGAATTGCACACGCTTACGTCGATTCTATGTAAGGACACATGCAGAATATCCCGTATGACCGGAAT